>NC_134353.1:508671164-508971164 GCF_048569485.1 Anomaloglossus baeobatrachus
CAGGGAGAGGGGCCGAAGCCACCACTGAAGAGAGCTCCTGGTCCGTGGCGACAGAGCCACTAACTTGTGTAAGGAAGAAGGCCGCTTGCCCCAACAGCGGAGAATGTCCAGCTGCAGGGGGCGCAGATGGAACTGGGCAAAGGGAACAGCCTCCATGGACGCCACCATTTGACCCAGCACCTGCATCAGACGCCTGAGGGTATAACGGCGGGGCCTCAGGAGAGAGCGCACCGCCAACTGGAGTGACAGCTGTTTGTTTAAGGGCAACTTCACAAGTGCCGGCAAAGTCTCGAACTGCATCCCTAGGTACGTGAGACTCTGGGTCGGAGTCAGAGTGGATTTGGGAAGATTGACAAGCCACCCGAATTGGGCTAGAGTGGCGAGAGTGAGCGAGACACTCCGCTGACAGTCTGCGTTGGACGGAGCCTTGACTAGAAGGTCGTCCAGGTAAGGGAGCACTGCCAACCGCTGGAGGTGCAGAACCGCAATCACTGCTGCCATGACCATGGTGAATACCCGAGGGGCCGCGGCTAACCCGAAGGGGAGAGCCACGAATTGGAAATGATCTTCTCCTATTGCAAAGCGTAGCCAACGCTGGTGTGAAACTGCAATTGGCACATGTAGATAGGCATCTCTGATGTCGATGGACGCCAGGAACTCCCCTTGGGTCATTGAGGCAATGACTGATCGCAGAGACTCCATGCGAAAGTGCCGCACCCGAACATGCTTGTTGAGAAGCTTGAGATCCAGGATGGGCAGGAAGGTATCGTCCTCTTTGAACTGGAACTAGGAAGAGGTTTGAGTAAAAGCCTCTGAACCGTTCCCGGGCGGGAACTGGTACAATTACCCCGTTGGCCCGCAAGGTTGCCACGGCCTGTGAGAAGGCGGCAGCCTTGGAGCAGGGGGGAGTTGAGGGAAAAAAATCTGTTTGGCGGGCTGGAAGAGAATTCTATCCTGTAGCCGTGAGAGATTATATCTCTCACCCACTTGTTGAAACCAAGCGTCGCCAAAGTGGGATAGCCTGCCACCGACTAAGGACGTGGCTGGAGGGGGCAGAGAGTCACGAGGAGGCTGCCTTAGTGGCAGGACCTCCTGCGGTCTTCTGTGGACGCGCCTTGGGGCGCCAGTTGGATTTCTGGTCCTTAGCTGAGTTAGCGGACGAGGCGGAGGGCTTAGAGGACGACCAGTTGGAGGAACGAAAGGAGCGAAACCTCGACTGAATCCTACCCTGGGCAGGTTTCCTGGTCTTGGTTTGTGGCATGGAAGTACTCTTCCCGCCAGTAGCTTCTTTAATAATTTCATCCATCTGCTCACCGAACAGCCGGGAACCAGCAAAAGGGAGCCCAGCAAGGTACTTCTTTGAAGAAGCATCTGCCTTCCACTCTCGAAGCCACAAGATCCTGCGGATAACGAGGGAATTAGCCGAAGCCACCGCAGTGCGGTGAGAAGCCTCTAGCATGGCAGACATGGCATAAGATGAAAAAGCTGAAGCTTGAGAAGTTAAGGCAACCATCTCAGGCATAGATTCCCTGGCGAGGGAATGCATCTCCTCTAGAGAAGCAGAGATGGCTTTGAGAGCCCACACTGCTGCAAAAGTTGGGGAAAACGCAGCCCCCGCCGCTTCATACACGGATTTGGCCAGAAGGTCAATCTGACGGTCAGTGGCATCCTTAAGGGAGGTGCCATCAGCCACCGACACAACGGTCCGGGCTGAGAGCCTAGACACCGGAGGGTCTACCTTTGGGGAGTGAGCCCACTCCTTCACCACCTCAGGTGGAAAGGGAAAACGGTCATCAGAACCACGCTTTGGGAAGCGTTTGTCAGGACAGGCCCTGGGTTTGGTCACAGCGGACTGAAAACTGGAGTGGTTAAAGAACACACTATTTACTCTCTTAGGCGAGGTAAACTGGTGCTTTTCTGCCAGAGAGGGTTGCTCCTCTGATACTGGCGGATTGAGATCCAGTACAGAATTAATGGAAGCAATCAAGTCACTAAGTTCTGAGTCACCCTCGGAAAGGGCAATGGGGCACATGGAGTTAGCCTCCGAGCCCCCTGTACAGGCATCCTCCTCATCTTGCGAGTCAGCTCTTGAATCAGAACCGCGGGATGAGGATGGAGGGGAAACCCTGCGGCGCCTCTTAGGAGGACGGGGTCTGTGCCCTGATGATGAATCCTCTGTGAGCTCCAGTGGACGGAGGTCAGATGATAGAGATCCTAAAGGACCCTTAGCAAGAGCATTAGAGGCACCCTGTGAAGGGGGCTGATGCATATTCATCAAAGTCCTGGACAGAAGTCCCATGGACTCAGCAAATGACTGGGATATAGACCTAGAGAAGGACTCTACCCAGGCCGGGGGTTCAGCCACAGGAGCAGAATGAGCGTGAGAGACCACTGGGGGTGAGACTCCAGGCTGTGGCACCTCCAAGTTAGAGCAGACATCACAATGTGGATAGGTGCTCGGTTCAGGCAGCAAGAGCTTACATGCAGCACATACAGTATAAAGCTTTGGAGCCTTGCTCCTCGTGTAAGACATGCTGCTGGAGTGGGACAGCTTCTACAAAGAGAATGAACCCCAGGGAGTATATACAGAGGTCCACAACCAGAGACCAGCTGTGGCTTACCAGACCGCTGGAAGCGGTGTTGTGTGCCCTCCAGATCCCGAAGCCCCGACCCCCAATGCACAGCACCTCAGCAGGGATGCAGAGTGCAGAACGGCACAGCGCAGAGTGAACCCTGTGCAAGAAAATGGCCGCCGGAGCGAAGAGAGGGGGCGGGACAGGGGGCGTCCCTGTAGGAAAGCGGGAACTGGAGGGTCATAGAGACCTGCAGGGGAGGAGTCACGCACAAGCAGTTGGGAGTGTCCCTCCCCTGTGCAGGACGGCCGCCGGGAGGAGCCGTGCCAGTCCCTCTGCATGAGTGACATGCGAGGGCAGGTAACAGAAACTAGGCCTCCGGCGAAGCCGGGGCCTAAATTTGAGCAGCGAGGTCGACGCGCAGGCACCATCGGCGCGGTTCTCGGGCGAAAGCCAGAGAACCCGCCGGAAATGCCAAAAACAAGTACAGCAAACACACTCTCCCCATACAATAAAGGACAGGGACCCCCAACATATGAACGTCTCAGGTACTTAGCTGCTGAGACGCAGGGCCAGGTCCCTGGGGATGAGTGCTCCGGTCCAGAAGAGTCCTGAAGGGGCTGTGGACGGAGACCGGTCTCCTGCCAGGCATGGAGACCGCGCTGGCTCCCACTTCAACCCAGAGCCCAGGAGGGACGGTGAAGGAGCACGGCATGTAAGGCTCCAGCCTTGGAAATCAACCTTACAACACCACCGACACAGTGGGGTGAGAAGGGACATGCCGGGAGTCCAGACGTGGACCCGCATTTTCCAAAAAACAAAAAAATAATATGAGAATGAATGTGTGGCTGTATGTCTCCTGAACACAAAGCGATAAACTGGCTTGGACTGGCTCACCAGGGGGTGTGTAAGCTCAGAGGGAGGAGCTACACTTTTAAGTGTAGTACTTTGTGTGTCCTCCGGAGGCAGAAGCTAAACACCCAAGGTCTGGGTCTCCCAAAGGAACGATAAAGAAAGTATATGTAAGAAAAATATGTAAAAGTAAAGTCACTTGGGAGATTTTTTTTTTTACCTGTTTGGTAAGGATCATGTGTGAAACAATATTAACCCTTTCACGACCGGCCGATTTTTCGCTTTCCGTTTTTTTTTTTCGCCATTCTTTTTCTGAGAGACGTAACTTTTTTATTTTTCAGTCAATATGGTCATGTGAGGGCTCATTTTTTGCGGAACGAGCTGTACTTTTAAATGAAACCATCAGTTTTACCATATTGTGTACTAGAAAATGGCAAAAAAATTCCAAATGCTGAAAAATTGCAAAAAATGTGCGATAGCACTATGGTTTTTGAGATATTTTATTCACTGTGTTCACTATATGGTAAAACTGATGTGTGGGTGTGATGCCTCAGGTCAGTGCGAGTTCGTAGACACCAAACATGTATAGGTTTACTTTTATATAAGGGGTTAAAAAAAAATCGGAAGTTTGTCCGAAAAAAGTGGCGCACGTTTTACGCCATATTCCGTGACCCGTAGCGTTCTCATTTTTCGGGATCTTAGGCTCAATGACGGCTTATTTTTTGCGTCTCGAGCTGACGTTTTTAACGGTACCATTTTTGCGCAGATGCTACGTTTTGATCGCCTCTTATTGCATTTTGCGCAAAAGTTGTGGCGACAAAAAAACGTCGTTTTGGCGTTTGGAATTTTTTTGCCGCTACGCCGTTTACTGATCAGATTAATTGATTTTATATTTTGATAGATCGGGCGTTTCTGAACGCGGCGATACCAAATGTGTGTATATTTTTTATTTTTTTAACCCTTTAATTTTCAATGGGGCGAATGGGGGGTGATTTGAACTTTTAGGTTTTTTTGTTTTTTTTTAATTTTTTAAAACTTATTTTTTTACTTTTTTTTTTTATTTTACTAGTCCCCCTAGGGGGCTATTGCGATCAGCATTCCGATCGCTCTGCAGTATCTGCTGATCACAGCTGGAAGGCTGTAAACAGCAGATACGCTGTCTTTCTCTTTTGCTGTGCCCCGGGCACAGCGAAAGTGAAACCAATTCATGTGTAGTACAGGAGTCATCACATGACCCTGTACTACCATGACAACTATCGGGAGTCACGTGATCGCGTCACGTGACTTCCGGTTTCGGCGGTAAGTAAAAACTTTACCGCGATTGCGCTTATAATGGCGCTGTCATGTATTGACAGCGCCATATAAGGGGTTAATCGGCACGAGCAGATAACGATTCTGCTCGTGCCTAGCAGGCACACATCTCAGCTGTGAAAATCAGCTGAGATGTGTGCCGATCGCGGCATGCTGCCGCCGGAGGACCGCGGGCAGTAAGATTATGTCATTTAGGACGTAATTTTACGGCCCGCGGTCGTTAAGGGGTTAATAGTCGTAATACTCGTATACTCCCCAGTAGCCAGCATCCCAGTTTCAGCAGCGCTCCAGCGTCACAAGACTGCATTTGTGACCCATAAAATTTAATACACCACGGCTACTTAACGGTAGCCGTTTTTTTCCAGAACCCATGACAGCACCACGTGAGAGAGGGATCTGCCCATCGAGGACAGGAAATCATTCTGAAATAAAAGGGCGGTACCTCTCCCCTTCGTCAGTTGATTACCGAGAAATCAGAGGACCGCCAACAATCGTTAGAACTTACTGCATCACCACTAAACACACACAAGCACACCCAGAATGTGCACACCAAGGATAAGAAAGGGAGAGATTATATGGGTGCTGTCATGGGTTCTGGAAAAATCGGCTACCGGTAAGTAACCGTGGTGTTTTCCCCTCACCTATAACAGCACCACGTGAGAGATTCCCGGAGAACACTTACTTAGGGAGGGACCACCGCCTCAAGCACCCTTCTACCAAACGAAAGATCAGCCGGAGGAGGATAGATCCAACAGATAGTGCCGGAAAAAAGTAGTAAATTTGTTCAATAGATATCTGCACACGTTCAGCCCAGGAAGTCGACACCGCTCTGGTGGAATGGGCCCGAATGTTCTCGGGAACGGGCACCCCACTAGAGGAGTAGGATAAAGTAATCCACCTAGCAATAGTGCCCTTTGAAACCCCCAGACCCTTTGTGCTACCCTGAAAGGAGATGAATAATAATGATTGTGTTTTCCTCACTGCCCCGTCTCCAAAATATATTGAAGGAGGGCCCTCCGAACATCCAGGGTGTGAAATCTACATTCCCTTTCACTAGTGGGATGGCAGCAGGAGGGTAGAACTATCTCTTGTGTCCTATGAAAATGAGACGCGATTTGGGAGATATGCTGGGTCTGGCCGTAATATGACTATCGTCAAGGACCTGAGTGTAAGGGTACCGTCACACTTTAGCGACGCAGCAGCGATCCCACCAGCGATCTGACCTGGTCAGGATCGCTGCTGCGTCGCTACATGGTCGCTGGTGAGCTGTCAAACAGGCAGATCTCACCAGTGACCAGTGACCAAACCCCAGCCAGCAGTGACGTGCAAGCGATGCTGTGCTTGTACGGAGCCGGCGTCTGGAAGCTGCGGACACTGGTAACTAAGGTAAACATCGGGTATAGTTACCCGATGTTTACCTTAGTTACCAGCGCACACAACTTAGCTTAGCGTGTGCAGGGAGCAGGAGCCGGCACTGGCAGCGTGAGAGCTGCGGAGGCTGGTAACGAAGGTAAATATCGGGTAACCACCTTGGTTACCCGATGTTTACCTTGGTTACAGCTTACCGCAGGCTGTCAGACACCAGCTCCTGCTCCCTGCCCATTCAGGATTGTTGCTCTCTCACTGTCACACACAGCGATGTGTGCTTATCAGCGGGAGAGCAACGTCCAAAAAATGAACCAGCATTGTGTGTAACGAGCAGCGATTTCACAGCAGGGGCCAGATCGCTGCTCAGTGTCACACACAGCGAGATCGCTAATGAGGTCACTGCTGTGTCACAAAAACCGTGACTCAGCAGCGATCTCAGTAGCGATCTCGCTGTATGTGAAGTACCCCTAAGGCTGCACAACTGATAAGGCCTGTAAATCACTGATCCTCCGCGCCGAGGTTAATGCGACTAGCAATATCGTTTTAAGAGTTAGCAACTTCAGGGAGAGCTCTGTCAGGGGCTCAAAGGGGAGCCAGTGAGGGCATCCAAGACTAAGTTTAGGTCCCAGGGAGGAACTTTTGGTATGACCACTGGTTTTACCCTACCACTAGCCGTAATAACTCTTTTAATCCACTTGTTGGCTGTCAGGTTACAATTGTATAAAGGCCCTCAAGGCAGAGACCTGAACTTTGAGAGTGTTCACAGCTAGCCACAGATCAAACCCCTTTTGTAGGAATTCTAAAATGCACTCAATAGGGCCCTCCGGACCCAGGGGTCTAAAAGGGAACGTCAGGAATTTTTGCCACACTCTCCCGTAGATTCTGGTGGTAACTGGCTTACGACTTCTTAACAATATAGAGATTAGGTCAGGGAAAAACCCTTTGCTCCTCAACAGTGACCATTCAAATTCTAAGCTGTCAAATGGAACCCCTTTGCTTGTGCGTGAAATATTGGACCCTGTACTAACAGGTCCGGAACTTCCGGCAAAACCCAGGGATCCGTGACAGACATTGCCCTCAGGAGAGAAAACCACAATCTTCTGTGACAGAAGGGGGCGATAAGAAGAACCCTCGCTCGGTCCTCCCTGAATTTTTGCAGAACGGTCGGCAGCACGATAATTGGGGGAAATGCATAAGCCAGTTTGAAGGTTTCATGGAGTAGGAAACTGGCTAGTGGGAGCAATGCCTAGTAGTCTTCTACTAGGCATTGCTCCCACTAGCCAGTTTCCTACTCCACACTGATTAGGGGCAAATACCCCCAGTCAAGGAGACCACCTATACCAAACATGGTATCCATCCACAGACAGCCGTTTCGGGGTATTTGCCCCTCATAAGTGTGGAGTAGGAATCTGGCTAGTGGGGGCAATGCCTAGTAAAAGACTAGGCATTGCCCCCACTAGCCAGATTCCTACTCCACACTGATGAGGGGCAAATACCCCGAAACGGCTGTCTGTGGACGGATACCATGTTTTGGTATAGGCGGTTTCCTTGACTGGAGGCTGCCCTTCCCGTGGTTGTTCCTTCCCGGTGAAAGACCTGGCTAGTTTCCTGCCAGCGTTGAGAAACATGTGATGGTGTCTCCGCGGCATTCTTGTTCTGGAGTGGACCTGACCCCATGGAACCGCAGGGAAGCATGATGTCAGAATACCAAGCAAGGACATAGCTTTCCTCAGAGACATACTGGGATAGTGGATCGCCCGCAGGGCCAAGTCTGAAACCCTCTAAATCTTTTCTGCTGGTAAAAAGGCACCACTGACGTTCCGAGTTGAGAGTGAGACCGAGGAACGATTGAGTCGTAACCGGGTCCAACCGGGACTTGTCGTAATTCACCATCCAACCAAGGTTTTTCAGAATCATTTGAGGAACCTGGAGATGTGCTGTACATTACTGTTTGGAGTTCCCAATCACCAGGAAGTTGTCCAGGTAAGGAACCAGCAGAACATTCTGAATTCGTAAATGAGCCGACATCTCCGCCACTATTTTCGTAAAAATCCTGGGGGCGACAGACAGCCCGAAGGGGAGGGCTCGGAACTGAAAATGACAGCTTGTTGTTGATGGAAAAGGCTACTCGCAGAAACTGTGAATTTGTGGATGTATAGGGACATGGTAATAGGCATCCTTTAAGTCTTGAACGGGAAATACTGCAAAAACCGGTTAAGACGTTTGAGGTTTATGATAGTTCGGAAGGAACCATCCGGTTTCCCTACGAGAAAAAGAGGGGAATAGAACCCCCTTCCCCTTTCTGCAAGTAGTACTTTGCACAGGACTTCCTTTCCTATCAACCGCATGCCCTCCGATTCCAGAGCTTGTTGTTCTTCCTTTGACCTCCGAAGAGGTGTGATGACGAAATGATGTCGAGGCTGAAGTAGAAATTATAACTGGAGACAGTCTTTTATAATGGAGCGAATGTAGGCATTGGAGGAAATGCTTTCCCATGGTTCCAGAAAATGAGAAAGGCGGCCTCCGACCGGCAGCCTGGCGTCACTGGGAAGATTTCTTCGAGAAGGCCGCGGCACGCCCGAACATGAAGCCCGATTCCCGTTTGGGTCTGCGCTCCCACTGCCGATGATCCGGGGGTTTGCCCCTGGGGAACTTCTGCCTCCGAAAGGAACGAGGTGAGCTAGAGTGGAACCTTGGGAAGGACTTTTTGCTGTTGGATGCTTTGTCTAATGCATCCTCTAGCTGTTTTCCAAAAACTAGTTGACAGTCACAGGGCACCACACACAATTTGTGTTTGGATTGCAGGTCTCCTGGACAACCCTTCAACCACAATGCTCATCTGGCTTGATTGGATAGCCCCGCTGAGCGTGCTCATAGTTGGATAACATCTGCAGAGGAATCAGCCAGAAAAGCTGCCGCTCCTTGCAGAAGTGGAAATCTAGAGAGGATCTTTTCTCGGGAGGTGTTATCCCGTAACTGATCCGCCACCTATTGGAGCTAGACCATTAAGGAACGGGTTGTGCAGGTATTTGCTATAGCTGGCTTCAATATCCCCGTCGATGTTTCCCATAAGTGTTTAACACTAGAAGTCCCAGAAATTTTGAGCTCCATAGGGTTCCAATGGTAGAAATGTTAAATGACCCCTCTCTAGGACTTCTAGTGTTAAGACAGACATCCGCTTTTTTGTCCAGGGCATCTTTCAATGTTCCCGAGTCTTCCAAGGGGATGCCCCCCCGTCAAGAGGACTTTGCAACTGCAGCATCGATCCGTGGTGCTTTGTCCCATAAGGCTGTCTTGTCCTCATCAAAGGGATATTTACGCTTTGAGGCGGAGGGGAGAGAACCTGCTTTGTCCGGACGCTTCCACTCCTTCTGAATAAGCTCCTCAATCTTGTTGTTGACCGGAAAGGTACGCTTCTTCCGTTCCTCCAAACATAACATCCTCCAGGGATCTAGAAGATTTCTTCTCTGTCAACCCAATAGTTGCCCTGACCGACTTGACCAGTGTCCCCATATCATCAATGGAGAAGCACGGCCTGCCTCCCATATCGCTATCTGAGGATGAGGAGTCTGAGTCTGAAGAAGTACTGGATGAAGATGAGGAGGGGGGAGTCAGAGTCCACTGGTTTTGACTTCTTTTGTTTCAAGAAAGCCTTCATGGAATCTTGTACCTCCGAGCGGATAACCGAACGGAGGTCCGCTGAGATTCCTCCGCAATTATGCGACGGATACATGCCGCACACAACTTCTTTTGCCACTGATCCGAAAGGGGTTCCCTGCATAGAGGGCACTCTTTAGGTTTCTTTTTGGACTTCGATTTTTTAGGGGCCTAATGAGGCAAGACAAAAGCAGAAAAAAAACCCCACAAGGGACCTATCAGTAAGGCGACATTAACGAAGATCACTCACCACCATAGGATATCAAGAGTACCGGTTTTGAAGGCTGCTTCGGAACATCCACAGATATCCCAGGAGCTGTAGAGCCACGAGAGGATCTGCTTTCCTGGCTGCCACGGCCCGTCTGGCCTGCGTCACTAGAGCGACCCTCATTCTTTTGGCTCTGCTTACGACGTACCAGGCTGTGCTGCTGCTCATCAGTATCCATGCCAAGAGTGCAGGCACAAACACCTGACATGGCCAGAAGTGCCCCGGATATATCCGATCCTCCGCCTTCCGGTCCCCAGAGAGGCTCCTCTCCGTCACCCCACACTCCCCACGTTGCACGGACAGGAGACGCCATTTCCCGTTTGTTTTCCTGCCTGCAGGGAAGCACTGCATGGGCGCCGCCATCTTCTTCCGGTGACGTCACGCAGCCCCGCCTCCATATCCTAGCATGGCTGCCGCTCGGCCGTGCACCCGGAAGTTCTAGCAGAAGGGAGCGCAGGGTTGGGAGGATAGAGCGGTGGTCCAGGATTGGCTCCTTCCACACGCCCCCGCACAAAACACCTGGACCCCACAGGGCTGGTGGATGGCGCTTCCAGCCCTGAAGAACGGTTCTACAGGATTCACCCTACTCCTCCAGACACCGGACGGGGCTGGGCAGGTAAGCGACTTGCTTCATCCATGCCGGATTACAGAATCATGTTCCCCCATCAAGGACAGGAAAGCAACTGACTAAGGGGAGAGGTACCGCCCTTTTATTTCAGAATGGTTTCCTGTCCTCAATGGGCGGATCCCTCTCTCACGTGGTGCTGTTACGGGTGAGGGGATAACAAATGGTTGCTGTGTGGAGCGGAGGTCACTAGCTAAAATGTTCTTAATGTAAGTCTATGACAGTTAGAATAGGGCTAGAAAGGCTCATTCTGAATCTCAGACTTGGTGAAAAAGTGACATCTACTCCACACAGCCAAAATCCCGCGTCTGATTTGAAATGACTAACATTTTCTTGTTCAGAACCTCAAAAAGGAATCAGTCAGCAGGTTTTTGCTACCTCATTGACAGCAACATCATTTTTATAGCAGCTGATTTCACACACCCACTGTCACTGCTGCAGTGTAATCATGAGGCTGCTCTGAACACTCTGCTCTGTCAGTGCAGAAGACAAGACTGCTGTCACTGGCTAAAGTGCTATACACGTTCCATTGAATGTACAGAATGCTGTAGCCAGAGCCAAATTCAGCCCACCTACTGCGCCTTGCACAAGCAGAAGTTACACACACACACACACACACACACACACAGGTCAACACAACAGTCCTGAGGATTTCACTGCAAACGTTAGCAAGTAGAGATGAACAGACCCAGGACCAGGTCAGTACATGCCCCAATTTCCTGATCTTTCTGGATGTATAGTGCTAGTCACTGGAAGATCAGGAAAATTTCGCAGCAGTGCTTGTTAATTTTGATGTACAGTGGAACCTTGGTTTACGAGAACAAACCGTTCTGGGAGTGTGCTTGTAAACCAAGTTACTCGTCTAGCAAAGCAAGATTTCCCATAGGAAGAAGGGAATTTTGTTACTTACCGTAAATTCCTTTTCTTCTAGCTCTTATTGGGAGACCCAGACGATTGGGGTATAGCTACTGCCCTCCGGAGGCCACACAAAGCACTACACTAAAAAGTGCAAGGCCCCTCCCCCTCTGGCTATACCCCCCCGTGGTATCACGGGTTCTCCAGTTTTAGTGCCAAAGCAAGAAGGAGGAAGCCAATAACTGGTTTAAACAAATTAACTCCGAATAACGTCGGAGAACTGAAAAACCGTTCAACATGAACAACATGTGTACCCGCAAACAACCAAGATATCCCGAAGGACAACAGGGCGGGTGCTGGGTCTCCCAATAAGAGCTAGAAGAAAAGGAATTTACGGTAAGTAACAAAATTCCCTTCTTCTTCAGCGCTCTATTGGGAGACCCAGACGATTGGGACGTCCAAAAGCTGTCCCTGGGTGGGTAAAGAGATACCTCATGTTAGAGCTGCAAAACAGCCCTCCCCTACGGGGATGTCACTGCCGCCTGCAGGACTCTTCTACCTAAGCTGGCATCCGCCGAAGCATAGGTATGCACCTGATAATGTTTGGTGAAAGTGTGCAGACTCGACCAGGTAGCTGCCTGGCACACCTGTTGAGCCGAAGCCTGGTGTCGTAGCGCCCAGGACGCACTCACGGCTCTGGTTGAATGGGCTTTCAGCCCTGAAAGAACCGGAAGCCCTGCAAAACGGTAGGCTTCCAGAATTGGTTCTTTGATCCATCGAGCCAGGGTGGCTTTAGAAGCCTGCAACCTCTTGCGCGTACCAGCGACAAGGGCATCGGAACGGCGTACGGGCGCCGTGCGGGAAATGTAGATTCTGAGTGCTCTCACCAGATCTAGCAAACGTAAATCATTCTCATACCGGTGAACCGGATGAGTGCAAAAGGACGGAAAGGAGATATCCTGATTAAGATGAAACGAGGATACTACCTTAGGGAGAAACTCCGGAATGATGCGCAGCACTACCTTGTCCTGGTGAAACACCAGGAAGGGAGCCTTGGATGACAGAGCTGCCAGCTCAGACACTCGCCGAAGCGATGTGATCGCAACGAGAAACGCCACCTTCTGTGACAGGCGAGAAAGGAAACTTCCTTCAGAGGCTCGAAAGGCGGCTTCTGGAGAGCAACTAGAACCCTGTTCAGATCCCATGGATCCAACGGCCGCTTGTACGGGAGTACGATATGACAAACCCCCTGCGGGAACGTGCGCACCTTAGAAAGACGTGCTAGACGCTTCTGAAAAAACACGGATAGTGCTGAGACTTGCCCTTTGAGGGAGTCTAGCGACAAGCCCTTTTCTAACTCCTATTGTAGGAAGGAAAGAAAGATAGGCAATGCAAATGGCCAGGGAGACACTCCCTGAGTAGAGCACCAGATTAAGAAAATCTTCCACGTTCTGTGGTAGATCTTAGCAGACGTGGGCTTCCTAGCCTGTCTCATGGTGGCAACGACCCCTTGGGATAATCCTGAAGACGCTAGGATCCAGGACACACAAGCCACACAGTCAGGTTCAGGGCCGCAGAATTCCGATGGAGAAAACGGCCATTGAGACAGTAAGTCTGGTCGGTCTGGTAGTGACCCCGGTCGGCCGACCGTGAGATGCCACAGATCCGGGTACCACGATCTCCTCGGCCAGTCTGGTGCGACGAGTATGACGCGGCTGCAATCGGATCTGATTTTTGCGCAGTACTCTGGGCAAGAGTGCCAGAGGTGGAAACACATATGTGAGCCGGAACTGCGACCAATCTTGCACTAAGGCGTCTGCCGCCAGAGCTCTGTGATCGCGCGATCGTGCCATAAATGCCGGGACCTTGTTGGTGTGCCGAGACGCCATTAGGTCGACGTCCGGCCCCCCCCAGCGGCAACAGATTTCCTGAAACACGTCCGGGTGAAGGGACCATTCCCCCGCGTCCATGCCCTGGCGACTGAGGAAGTCTGCTTTCCAGTTTTCTACGCCCGGGATGTGAACTGCGGATATGGTGGATGCTGTGTCCTCCACCCACATGAGGATTCGCCGGACTTCCTGGAAGGCTGCTGACTGCGTGTCCCTCCTTGGTGGTTGATGTATGCCACCGCTGTGGAGATGTCCGACTGGATTCGGATCTGCTCCCTTCTATCCACTTTTGGAAAGCTAATAGGGTAAGATACCCTGCCCCGATTTCCAGCACATCGAACTGAAGGGTGGACTCCTGCTGAGTCCACGTCCCCTGAGCCATGTGGCGGAGACAAACTGCTCCCCACCCTGACAGACTCGTATCTGTCGTGACCACTGCCCAGGATGGGGGCTATGGCAATGAGGTGGGAATAAGCCACTATTGCAGAGAGTCCTCGGCCGTCAGGGAAAGGGAGACTTCCCGTCCAGGGAGGTTGACTGCCCATCCCATTGGCGGAGAATGTCCCATTGCCGTTGGCGCAGATGAAACTGCGCAAAGAGAACTGCCTCGATGGCTGCCACCATCTTCCTTAGGAAGTGCATGAGGCGCCTTAAGGGGTGCGACTGGCCTTGAAGGAGAGACTGCACCTCTGTCCGCAGTGAACGCTGCTGGTTCAGCAAAAGCTTCACTATGGCTGATAGAGTATGAAACTCCATGCCGAGATACGTTAGTGATTGAGTCGGAGACAGATTTGACCTTGCCAAATTGATGATCCACTCGAAAGTCTGGAGAGTCTCCAGCGTAACATTCAGGCTGCGTTGGCATGCCTCGAGGGAGGTTGCTTTGACGAGTAGATCGTCCAAGTACGGAATCACCGGGTGTCCGTGAGAGTGCAAGACTGCTACCACTGCTGCCATGACCTCGGTGCCCACCCGTGGGGCTGTCGCCAGACTGAATGGCAGAGCTACGAACAGAAGATGTTCGTCTCCTATCACAAAACGTAGAAAACGTTGGTGCTCCGTAGCAATTGGCACGTGGAGATAGGCATCTTTGATGTCTGTTGAGGCAAGGAAGTCTCCTCGAGACATTGAGGCAATGACGGATCGGAGGGATCCCATCCGGAACCGCCTGGCGTTCGCATGCTCGTTGAGCAGTTTCAGAACCAGAACAGGACGGAAGGAACCGTCCATTTTTGGAGCCACAAAGAGATTGGAGTACAAACCCTCGCCCTCGTTCCTGAGGGGGGACAGGGATCACCACTCCTTCTGCTCTTAGAGCGTCCACCGCCTGCAGCAGGGCATCTGCTCGGTGGAGCGGTGGGGCCGTTCTGAAGAATGGAGTCGGAGGACGAGAACAGAACACTGTCCTGTGCACGTGAGCACAATGTCCGTCACCCACCGGTCAGTGACCTGTGGCAGCTAAATGTCGCCAAAGGCGGGGGAGACTGCCATCAACCGCGGATGCGGAGAGAGAGAGAGAGAGCTGAGAGTCCTGAGGAGACCGCCTTGGTAGCGGTTCCTCCGACTGCCTTCCTTGGGCGAGATTGAGCCCGGCCGGAATCTGAGCCCGTCTGAGGTTTTGTAGCCCTTTTGCACGAGGACAATTGGGACCTGCCGGAGCTTGGGAAGGACCGAAACCTCGACTGTACTTTTAGGACAGTATTAACAGGGTAAGTCGCAGTGCAGACATTGCGGGGTTACGGACGCCTCTTACAGATGTCCCTGCTCAAGGTCAGCTGCGCAAGAACAGCAGAAAAGGTTAGGTTGCCAATACGGCTGTGGATGCCGGAGCAACCGACACGCCGATAGCCTCCTAGACAGATTTCAACCAGAGTCCATCTGTCTGTGAATGGCATCTTGAAGTGAAGCCCCATCTCCAGTGCAACTATGGCTCTATATGCAAGCCTGGAGATTGGAGAATCCACCTGTGGACCCTGGGTCCAGCGCTGACCACGTCAGGGGAAAAAAGGGATAACGTGTATCCTAAAAACGTTTGGAGAAGACGCTTATCTGGTAAGCGTGGTGTTCCTGGACTGCTTCTCTGAAGTCAGCGTGGCCAGAAAAATACTCAATATCTGCGTGAGACACTGAAAAGGAACTTCTCCTGTTCGTCTCCTATCTCCACTGGGGGAGCTGAGGGAGAAAGATCCAACCTTCCATTGATGGACGGTATAGGATCATTCCATATGGCGTTACCACCCGGTGTATCCGGATTGAGAGCGATGTCAGTATCAAAGCCCTGAAGAGCTGCCTTTTGGTCAAGTAGATTGCCCATGGGTGCAAGTCTCTATATTATGACTACTCCGTCCCTGTCCATGGACAGGGTTGACAGGAGGTTTCTTTGGCCACAACTAGTAGAGCCCCGGCAGACGAAGTGCTAGAGACCCCGGCAGCGACGTGCTACAGGGGAGCCTGCACACAATGGGACGGTGTCATGAACAGCATCCCATGTAGTAAAAACAGCACTGAAATCTGTGTTGCTTTTTTGCCGCTGCCGACTAGCTATCTAGAAGTATATAGCCAAGATTGGTGACCGTACATTGCAATGTATAGCATACAGGCATAAAGTACAAATGACCACTGCAGCACAAGCAATACAAGCAGCATAGAAGCCTGTGCCCTGGCACCCCTGCTCTTCTGCTGCTGTATACTAGTCATCTAGGGGAATATAGCCCAGAAGAGTGACCCTACAGTGCAATGTATAGTATACAAGCACAAGTACAAATGAACACTGCAGCACATGCAATCCAAGCAGCATAGAAGCCTGTGCCCTGGCACCTCAGCTCTTCTGCTGCTGTAGACTGGTCATCTAGGGGAATATAGCCCAGAAGAGTGACCATACAGTGCAATGTATAGCATACAAGCACAAGTACAAATGCACACTGCAGCCCATGCATACAAGCAGCATAGAAAAAAACCTGTGCCCCAGCACCCTTGGTTTTCTGCTGCTGTAGTCTAGCCATTCCAGGAGAATATAGCTAAGACTAGCGACTGTACAGTGCAATGTATAGCATATCAGCATAAACACAAATGAACACCTCAGTCGTGCAAAACAAGCAGCCTAGAAAGCCTGTGCCTTAGCACACCTGCTTTCCTGCTGCTGATGTGTCGCTCCCCAAGCGGGCATATAGCGACCTATGTAGTTAAAAACAACACATGTATACACTGCAGTTATATCGTGGTCAGCACTATGTGTGCCTCTTACCGCCCGCCTATAAGCGGGTGTATGATCGCCACTGTCCTGCCTTGGTGCCCCGAGCTGCAGTAATGGCTGCCGGCTTCTTCCCCAGCTCGTGTGAGTAGGGGCGGGCCGTGGGCGTGCCCCCAAGGCAGAGCGGGAATCCGGCGTCCGACAGTGTGCAGTGAGAGGGCTGGAGCATGTAAAAAGGCTCCAGCCCTCGGCGCTGCTGATTGCTCAGCGCCTGTCCCCTTCCCTGAGTGACAGGGAGGGGGCGGGAACGAAGCGGCACTAGGCCGCAGAAGCCGGGGACTGGAGTTATAAGCGCCGCCGCCGTAAAAGCGCGGTCGGCGCCCAGTCCCCGGCGAACTACAAGTCCCAGCCGCGCCGCCGCTCCCGGAGCGTCCGGCGCGGTAGTTCCCAAAACACAAAGTCACTCAGCAAAGCTGCAGTGACTGTAACCCTTTACTGTCCCCGGCGCACTAGCACACCCAGCAAGTCTGGAGTGTGCTGTGTCTGTGTGTCCGGGGACACAGAGTACCTGTAATGGTGCAGGGCCATGTCCCTGAACGGTACTCCAGCTCCGTATCCAGCAGGTTCAAATGGGTCTGTGGATGGAGCCCGGCGTCAGAGCTTTGAGGCCGGCAGGATCCCACTTCCTCAGAGCCCCTCAGGGGGATGTGGAAGGAAAACAGCATGTGGGCTCCAGCCGCCGTACCAGCAATAGGTACCTCAACCTTACAACACCATCCAGGGGTGAGAAGGGAGCATGCTGGGGACACTATATGTGTCCTCTTTTCTTCCATCCGAAATAGTCAGCAGCTACTGCTGACTAAAATCTGTGGAGCTATGCGTGGATGTCTGACCTCCTTCGCACACAAAGCTAAAACTGGAGAACCCGTGATACCACGGGGGGGTATAGCCAGAGGGGGAGGGGCCTTGCACTTTTTAGTGTAGTGCTTTGTGTGGCCTCCGGAGGGCAGTAGCTATACCCCAATCGTCTGGGTCTCCCAATAGAGCGCTGAAGAAATAATGGAAGCTCAGACAATTCGACACACACACACACACACACACACAGCTCCCCTTACCTTTCGATCAATCGCCGGCCTCCTGGTTCTTCTAGTTCGCCGGTACAAGATATGTATCAGGTAACAATCGCGACAATGGAGGAACTTCCACTGCCGGAGCGCTGACCTCTAAGGAATGAGCCGCTTGCCTCTGATTGGTCAGCGCACTGCCTTTGAGAAGCAGCTGACAGCGGAAGTTCCTCCATCATCGCGATGGTTTCCCGATATACATCCTGCACCGGCAAACTACAAGAACCAGGAGGCCGGCGATGGAACGAAAGGTAAAGTGAGCATAATGTGTGTGTGTTTGTGCGGACTGTAAGAGCGGGTCAGAGCGCGGTGAAAGTACGGAACTGGAAGTGTGTGTGGTGAGTATTTGCTCGTACAGCAAAGATTGCTCATAAAGTGAGTTACAAACTTACAGCAAGCTTTGCTCATATAGCGAAATACTCGCACACAAAGTTACTCATAAACCGAGGTTCCACTGTATCAATATATTTGGATTTACTGCACTTGTCTCCATCAAACATTTCATGACCTGGAATTTTTTTTTTTCTTTATTTTTATCCTCAAAGTCAAATTTTTTTTATTTTTCCAACAATGTAGCCAAAAAGGGCTTTTTTTTTTTTGCGGTACAAGTTGGCACCATACAAAAAAAAGAACTAACAAGTAAGTTAAAATGGTGAAAAATACCCCAACATTATTTTTTGTATTTACAATCATCATTTGGTAAAAATTACCTGGCAGTATTACTCGTCAGGTCAGTACAAAACTCAAGTTGTCGTCTTTAATATGCTAGATTAATCAATTAGGACTGACATCACATACATGCGAGCAGACTCTGCCCACTTTTTCTGCAGTCATCAAATGAGCTAGGAGTACCCTAGGTTTTCATAAAAGATGTCAGCAGATGCTCCCTTTAGTGTTTAAATGCTGAAGATTCCAAAACATAAGTTTACAAATTTTATACCATTAAAGAAATATTTTTTTTTTCCAATTAAAACACTTTACATTTCCTAAATTGTTTTCTTTTTTTTAATGACACATTCCTTTTAAAGTCTATGGGCGATCCAATAGTTAAAATGCTTCATTTTTTTCATATTTTTGCGACGCAAGTGCTATGTCACTTAAAGGGAAACTGTCACCAGTTTTTCGGCCTATAAGCTGCGGTCAGCACCAGTGGTCTCTTATATACAGCATTCTAACATGCTGTATATAAAAGCCCAGGCCGCTGTGTAGAACATAAAAATCACTTTATAATACTCACCTAAACCGGTGGCTGCGGTGGATGTGGCTCAAATGGGCGTCTTCGTCCTCCGATGCCGTCGCCTTTTTCGGCCATCTTCGTTCTCCTTCTGAAGCCTGTGTGCATGACGCGTTCTACGTCATACACACTCACCGGTCCCACGCATGCGCACTACAATACTTTGACCTGTCCTGCTCAGGGCAGATCAAAGTGCGCCTGCGCAGGACCTCAATGCTGGCGAGTGTGTATGACGTCAGACGCGTCATGCACCGCGGCTTCAGAAGATGGAGGACAAAGATGGCTGAAAGAGGAGGTGTCTGCACCGAAGGACGAAGACACCCATTTGACCCACATCCACCGCAGCGACCGGTTTAGGTAAGTATTATAAAGTGTTTTTTATGTTCTACACAGCGGTCTGGGCTCTTATATACAGCATGTTAGAATGCTGTATATAAGAGCCGAGTGGTGGTGGCCGCAGCTTATAGGGCAGAAAACTGGTGACAGGTTCCCTTTAAAAAAAGAGAATTTTACTTACTTACCGTAAATTCTTTTTCTTATAGTTCCGACATGGGAGACCCAGACCATGGGTGTATAGCTTCTGCCTCCGGAGGACACACAAAGTACTACACTAAAAAGTGTAGCTCCTCCCTCCGAGCATATACACCCCCTGGATAACCAAATCTATCCAGTTTAGTGCAAAAGCTGAAGGAGGACATCCACCCACAAGTAGAGAGAGCAAAACCCGGAACAACCGGAACCTCTGTCTACAACAACAGCCGGTGAAAACACACGGAACAAGAAAACTGCCAACAGGGAGGGTGCTGGGTCTCCCATGTCGGAACTATAAGAAAAAGAATTTACGGTAAGTAAACAAAATTCTCTTTTTCTTCATCGTTCCTTATGGGAGACCCAGACCATGGGACGTCTCAAAGCAGTCCATGGGTGGGAAATAAACAAAACTGAGAAGTAGGCAAAACCTAACTTCACAAATGGGCGACAGCCACCTGAAGGATGCGTCTGCCCAAGCTCGCATCTGCCGAAGCATGAGCATGCACTTGGTAGTGCTTCGAAAAGGTGTGCAGACTAGACCAAGTGGCAGCCTGACAGACCTGCTGAGCCGTAGCCTGGTGCCTGAAAGCCCAAGAGGCACCGACAGCTCTGGTCGAATGCGCCTTGATCCCCGGCGGGGGAGGCACCTGAGTGCACTGGTAGGCATCGGATATGGCCGACCTAATCCAACGAGCTAGGGTCGGTTTAGAAGCCGAGAGACCCTTGCGCCGACCTGTGGTCAGCACAAAAAGAGAGGTGCACCGCCTAAGAACAGCGGTGCGTGACACATAGATCCGGAGCGCCCGCACCAGATCTAAAGTATGCAACGCTTTTTCAAAGCGATGCACAGGAGCCGGACAAAAGGAAGGCAATAAAATGTCCTGGTTAAGGTGGAAAGGAGACACCACCTTAGGGAGAAAGTCCGGAGTCGGACGGAGAACCACCTTGTCTTGGTGAAAAACCAAAAAAGGTGACTCCAAAGAGAGCGCAGCCAAATCAGAAACTCTCCTGAGAGAAGTCATGGCCACCAGAAAAACGACCTTCTGTGAAAGTCGAAACAAAGAAACCTCCTTAAGAGGCTCAAAGGGGGGTTTCTGTAAGGCCGTGAGGACCAGATTAAGGTCCCAGGGATCCAAAGGCCGCCGGTAAGGTGGAATGATGTGAGATGCGCCCTGCATGAAGGTGCGCACCTGGGCCAGTCGGGCGATACGCCGCTGGAACAACACTGACAGCGCCGAGACCTGTCCCTTAAGGGAATTGAGGGATAGTCCTAGCTGCAGACCGGACTGTAGAAAGGACAGGATGGTCGGCAAGGAAAAAGGCCAAGGGGCATGCCCGGAAGAACGACACCAGGACAGGAAAATTCTCCAAGTCCTGTGGTAAATCTTTGCCGAGGAAGACTTCCGAGCCTGAGTCATAGTGGAGATGACTTCGGGAGGAATGCCGGAAGCCGTCAGGATCCAGGACTCAAGAGCCACGCCGTCAATCTGAGAGCCGCAGAATTCTGGCGGAAAAACGGACCTTGTGAGAGAAGGTCTGGGCGGTCCGGGAGATGCCACGGCACCTCTACGGACAGACGGAGCAGGTCTGGGTACCTAGCTCGCCTGGGCCAGTCTGGAGCAATGAGTATGACCCGACGGCCCTCCATTCTGATCTTGCGCAGGACTCTGGGCAAGAGAGCTAGAGGGGGAAACACGTAGGACAGATGAAACTGGGACCAATCCTGAACCAGCGCGTCCGCTGCAAAGGCCTGAGGATCGTGGGAACGAGCCACGTAAACCGGGACCTTGTTGTGACGGGATGCCATTAGATCCACTTCCGGAGTGCCCCACTTGCGGCAGATCGACCGGAACACTGCCGGATGCAGAGCCCACTCGCCGCTGTCCACTGTTTGACAGCTGAGATAATCTGCCTCCCAGTTTTCTACGCCTGGGATGTGGACTGCGGATATGGTGGACTTCGAGTCCTCCGTCCACTGAAGGATGCGTTGAACCTCCAACATTGCCAGGCGGCTGCGAGTCCCGCCCTGGTGATTGATGTAGGCAACTGCTGTCGCGTTGTCTGACTGGACCCGAATGTGCTTGCCCGCCAACAGGTGGTGAAAGGCTACGAGAGCTAGAAGCACAGCTCTGATCTCCAGCACATTGATCGAGAGGGCTGATTCAGACGGAGTCCAAGTGCCCTGAGCTCGGTGGTGGAGAAATACTGCTCCCCAGCCGGATAGACTGGCATCCATGGTGAGAATCACCCAGGACGGGATCAGGAAGGAGCGTCCCTGAGACAGAGAGAGGGGCCGAAGCCACCACTGAAGAGAGCTCTTGGTCTGTGGCGACAGAGCCACCAACTTGCGCAAGGAAGAAGTCCGCTTGTCCCAACAGCGGAGAATGTCCAGCTGCAGAGGACGTAGATGGAACTGGGCAAAGGGAACCGCTTCCATTGACGCCACCATCTGACCCAGCACCTGCATGAGGTGCCGGATGGAATGACGGCGGGGCCTCAACAGAGAGCGCACCGCCAGATGGAGGGACTGCTGTTTGACTAAGGGCAGCTTCACAAGTGCCGGCAGAGTCTCGAATTGCATCCCTAGGTACGTAAGTTTTTGGGTCGGGGTCAGAGTGGACTTGGGCAGATTGACAAGCCACCCGAATTGAACAAGAGTGGCGAGAGTGAGCGAGACACTCCGCTGACAGTCTGCACTGGATGAGGCCTTGACAAGAAGGTCGTCCAGGTAAGGAATCACTGCCAACCCCTGGAGGTGCAGAACCGCAACCACTGCTGCCATGACCTCGGTAAATACTCGAGGGGCCGTGGCTAACCCGAAGGGGAGAGCCACGAATTGGAAATGTTCCTCTCCGATTGCAAAACGTAGCCAACGCTGGTGTGAAACTGCAATTGGCACATGCAGATAGGCATCTCTGATGTCGATGGATGCCAGGAAATCTCCTTGGGTCATTGAGGCAATGACCGATCGCAGAGACTCCATGCGAAAATGCCGCACCTGAACATGCTTGTTGAGAAGCTTGAGATCCAGGATGGGCCGGAAGGAACCGTCCTTTTTGGGGACTAGGAAGAGATTTGAGTAAAAACCTGTGAACCGTTCCCTGGCGGGAACCGGTACAATTACTCCGTTGGCCTGTAAGGATGCCACGGCATGAGAGAAGGCGGCGGCCTTGGAGCAGGGTGAAGTTGACAGAAAAAATCTGTTTGGCGGGCTGGAAGAGAACTCTATCCTGTAGCCGTGGGAGATGATATCCCGCACCCACTGATCGGAGACTTGTTGAAACCACACGTCGCCAAAGTGGGAGAGCCTGCCACCGACCAAGGACGTTGCTGGCTCGGCCAGATAGTCAAGAGGAGGCTGCCTTGGTGGCAGCAGCTCCTGCGGACCTTTGGGGACGCGGCTTCTTGCGCCAGGTGGGCTTCTGGTCCTTGGCTGAGTTAGTGGACGAGGCCGAGGGCTTAGAGGCCGCCCAGTTAGAGGAACGAAAGGAACGAAACCTCGACTGGTTCCTGCCCTGGACAGGTTTCCTGGGTTTAGTCTGTGGCAAGGAAGTACTCTTCCCGCCAGTAGCCTCCTTAATTATTTCATCCAGTTGTTCACCGAACAGCCTGGACCCGGCAAATGGGAGCCCAGCAAGGTACTTCTTTGAAGAAGCATCTGCATTCCACTCTCGCAGCCACAAAATCCTGCGGATAGCGAGGGAATTAGCGGAGGCCACCGCAGTGCGGTGAGAAGCCTCCAGCATGGCAGACATGGCGTAGGCTGAAAAGGCTGAAGCCTGGGAAGTTAGAGCAACCAATTCAGGCATAGAGTCCCTAGTGAGGGAATGCATCTCCTCTAGGGAAGCAGAGATGGCTTTGAGAGCCCACACTGCTGCAAAGGATGGGGAGAACGAGGCCCCTGCCGCCTCATAGACAGACTTGGCCAGGAGGTCAACCTGGCGGTCAGTGGGGTCCTTAAGGGAGGTGCCATCAGCTACAGATACAACTGTCCGGGCTGAGAGTCTAGACACCGGAGGGTCTACTTTTGGTGAGTGAGCCCACTCCTTGACCACCTCTGGTGGAAAAGGAAAACGGTCATCAGAACCACGCTTTGGGAAGCGTTTGTCAGGACAGGCTCTGGGCTTGGAAACAGTGGCTTGAAAACTGGAGTGGTTAAAGAACACACTCCTTGCTCTCTTAGGCAAGGTAAACTGGTGCTTTTCTGCCAGAGAGGGTTGCTCCTCTGATACTGGCGGATTGAGGTCCAGTACAGAATTAATGGACGCAATCAGATCACTAACATCCGCATCACCCTCAGTCAGATCAATGGGGCACATGGAGGTAGCGTCCGAGCCCCCAGCAAAGACATCCTCCTCGTCCTGCGAGTCGGCTCGTGAATCGGAGCCGCGGGACGAGGAAGGAGAGGGGACCCTGCGTCTCCTTTTAGGAGGACGGGGTCTGGGAGCAGATGAAGAATCCTCTGAGGTCTGCAGAGCGAGCCGAAGCAGCAGAGGCGCCCTGAGAAGGGGGCTGATGCATGCTCAGCAGAGTCTGGGACAACTCTCCCATGGAGTCGGCAAAGGACTTGGAGATAGCCTTAGAAAACGATTCTACCCAAACCGGGGGTTCAGCCACCGGGGCCGGAGCAGCCGGAGGGACCACTGGGGGTGAGACTCCAGGCTGAGGCACCACCATGTTAGAGCAGGCATCACAATGTGGATATGTGCTCGGTTCAGGCAGTACGAGCTTACATGCAGTGCATATTGAGTACAGCCTTGCAGCCTTGCTCCTAGTGTGAGACATGCTGCTGAGGTGGGGGCTCTGCAGTAAAGAACACACTCCTTCAGAATGATCCCCAGAGAGTGTATAATAAAGTCCACAACCAGAGGTTGTGGCTTACCAGACCGTTTTGTGTGCCCTCCGGATTCCACAGCTTGGACCCCCAGACAGGTTGCAGAGATGCAGCAGCCAGCGCCGATCAGTGTGAGAACGCTGATAAAATGGCGCCGGAGGGAGGAGGGGGGGCGGGACCTAGTCCAAGAGCGGGAACCGAAGGGCCAATGAGATATCCAGGGGAGGGAAACATCTCCTCAGAGGAGTGTCCTCCCCTGAGCTGAACGGCCGGTGGGCGGCGCCGCACTGTCCCTCTGCATGACTGACAAGCATGGGCAGTGAAAACGAAAGTAGGCCGCAGCCGAAGCCGGGGCCTAAATTTTTCCATGCGGCCGGCGAGCAGGCACCCTCGGCGCGGTTCTCCGGTGAAAACCAGAGAACCGGCCGGAAATCACAGCAAAGTTAAATAACACACTCTCCCCACAATAAATGTACAAGGGACCCCTCAATAACGTCTCAAATACTTAGCTTATGAGACGCAGGGCCAGGTCCCTGAGGGATGAGTGCTCCGTCCGGCAGGGTCCTGAAAGGGCTGCGGATGGAGACCGGTCTCCTGCAAAGCAGTGAGAACTGTGCTGGCTCCCACTTCAAGCCAGAGCCCGAGGGATGGTGAAGGAGCGCGGCATGAAAGGCTCCAGCCTTGAAATCAACCTTAACAGCACCGCCGACACAGTGGGGTGAGAAGGGACATGCCGGGAGTCCAGCTTGGACCCGCTTTTCTTCCAATTCTTTAAAATCAAAAATCATATGAGAATGCATGTGTGGATGTGTGCCTCCTGAACACAAAGCATTGAACTGGCTAGATTTGGTTATCCAGGGGGTGTATATGCTCGGAGGGAGGAGCTACACTTTTTAGTGTAGTACTTTGTGTGTCCTCCGGAGGCAGAAGCTATACACCCATGGTCTGGGTCTCCCATAAAGAACGATGAAGAAAAACAGGTGTCTCTGAATGTCATACTTCATTACAAGTTGTATATTATATAAATAAAAAGCTCAGACATCTCTTAAATACTATTGTATTAGCTATAATCTGTTACAGGGTAGTTATCACAATTACCTCCTTAAGTTTATGGAGAGTTGGGGCAATTTCTTCATCCAGAATCTAGAAGAAAAAAAAAAATTAAATATGTTGCAAAAGGTTATTAATTTTCTGGAATAACTATCAAATCCCTTAAAAATCTGCTGAGACTTAAAGGGAACCTGTCAGGTGCAATATGCACCCAGAACCAAGAGCAGTTCTGGATGCATATTACTAAACTCTGCCTAACCGTCCCTGTAAAATCATACATAAATATAACACTGCACTCTCAATGGGCAAAATTGAATAAAGATATAACTTTTTCTCAATGCAAATAGATTTTTAATACAGAAGACAAGATAGCAACAAATGAAAGACATGCGACAATAACGTTTCGGTCATCCAGGACCTTGATCACATTAATCGCTGGGAAAAATGAAAAACACAGATCAATATACACATCAATTTGTTCAAAACACTACATAGAGGCTGGAAGGGGGGGAACAGAATGAGCGGCCCCTTGAATGAATGTGCGAACCTGTGAGCGAGAGGCAATCCTCTTCTGGAAGAGGATGGAAAGAGCAGACACCTGACCCTTAAGGGAGCTGAGTGCCAACCCCGCATCCAGACCGGACTGCAGGAAAGACTGCAGAACTGGTAAGGAGAAGGTCATGGCTGCGACCTGGTTAGATTCGCACCAGCGGAAATAGGCCTTCCACGTACGGTGGTAGATGCGGGAGGAGGGTTTCCGTGCTCTAATCATTGTTTGGACGACCCTTTCTGAGAATCCTGAGGAACTTAGTACTGCGGCTTAAACAGCCATGCCGTTAAATTGAGCGACTGAATTCTGGTGGAGGAATGGTCCCTGGGTGAGAAGGTCTGGGATGTCCGGTAGTCTCCACGGGACGTCGGCGAGAAGGTGCACGAGTTCTGCATACTATGGACGACGGGGCCAATCCGGGGCCACGAGAATCACCGGGATTCCTTCTGGTTTGATCTTCATGATTAATCTGGGGATGAGCGGAAGCGAGGGGGGGGGGGGTAAGAGGTACGGAAGAGAGAACTGCGACCAGGGGATCGCTAGGGCGTCCGTTGCGACCGCCAGCGGATCTCTTGCCCTGGACACGAACTGGGGCACCTTGTGGTTCCACCTGGAGGCCAAGAGGTCCACGTCGGGGGTCCCCCACCAGAAGCAGATCTGCTGGAAGATGCTGGGATTGAGGGACCACTCTCCCGCGGCGAGGCCTTTTCGGCTGAGGAAGTCGGCGGCCCAATTGTCCACTCCCGGAATGTGAATGGCTGAGATCGCTGGGATGCTCTGTTCGGCCCAGTAGAGGATCTGAGACACCTCCTTCATTGCTGCTCGGCTGCGTGTTCCGCCTTGGTGGTTTATGTAAGCCACAGTTGTCGCATTGTCGGACTGTACCTGAATTGGGTGTCCGAGGAGCAGGGTCTCCCAGTGTAGGAGAGCCAATCGAACCGACCTGAGCTCCAGAATGTTTATGGGAAGGGTCGTTTCCGGCTCGGTCCAGCGACCTTGAACTGTGAGGTCTTGGAATGTGGCTCCCCAGCCTAGTAGACTAGCATCTGTTGTAATGACCTTCCATTGAAGAGGAAGAAACGATCTCCCTTGGAAGATGAGGGGGGAGCGTTTCCACCATTCCAGTGACTCTCTGACTCGTGGAGGGAGCACGACTGGGCGATCCAGGGAGTGAAGAGACTTGTCCCATCTTGATAGAAGGAGACCCTGAAGAGGACGTGTATGGAATTGACTGTAGGGCATCGCTTCCATTGACGCCACCATTTTCCCGAGAATGCTCATGCAATACCGGAGAGAGCAATGGGGAGGGCGTTGGAGGTTCCAAATTCCCTTGAGAATAGCCGAGAGCTTGTCCTCGGGCAGGAGAACCTTCGCGAGCGTTGCTTTTAATAAGCTGGGTGTATCTTACGGAGGAGCCAAAAAATTTTTATTGCCTAGTGTCAGCCTCCTCGTGGCAGCACCATATGCCAAGGGTTTCCTGTGTTCTCCAATGAAACAATAGAGAAAATGTGAAAATGCTGGAGGGTGAGTATAAAGACAAGGATCCTGTGTTTAAAACACCACTCCAGGGCTTAAAAATAAAAAAATAATGCTTGAGTGGTGCATTAAGGCTTATTCATACATCAACATTTTGCGTCCGTGTCTGCTGTATGCCAAAACCAGGAGTGGAACTTCGAGAAAATAACAAAAAAAAAAAAAAAAACTGTAACTGTAACTGAAAGAATGACACCCGTTAGGTATTTTGGGACAGAGATACTGATGTATGGAAAAAAAGCCTTTAGTAGAGATATCATTATTTACCGTCTGGATTTCCTTTAGCTTGGCTTCCTTTTTCTCAATAGTTTTTTGGGCCGCCATTTTTTTGCATTCATACATTCGGGTGCCTGCAGCTTCTTCAATCATAGCAAGAATCTATACAAAATAAATCTGATTAAGAATAAATTGCAATTTGCAAGTCAAGCAAAAAAAAGTACCGTATATGCCGGCGTATAAGACGACTGGGCGTATAAGACGACCCCCAACTTCTGCCCTAAAAATATAGAATTTGGGATATACTCACTGTATAAGACTACCCCGCTCCCAAATGAAAAAAAGTCTGCTTTGATTGCAACATGTTAATTTTAATTCCGCGAGAGCCGTACAATATGTTTTTAAAGGGCCATTGACAGATCAATCGCTCCAATGTTCACTTAGTACAGCAAGGAATGCTCCTCCCTGCTGTATAAAGCCACAACTGGACTGAAACAATGGTACTACACTCTGCTACAAACAGACACACACAACTCTGCTACAAACAGACAAACACACACAACTCTGCTACATACAGACAAACACATACAACTCTGCTACATACAGACAAACACATACAACTCTGCTACATACAGACAAACACATACAACTCTGCTACATACAGACAAACACATACAACTCTGCTACATACAAACACATACAACTCTGCTACATACAGACAAACACATACAACTCTGCTACATACAGACAAACACATACAACTCTGCTACATACAGACAAACATACAACTCTGCTACATACAGACAAACATACAACTCTGCTACATACAGACAAACACATACAACTCTGCTACATACAGACAAACACATACAACTCTGCTACATACAGACAAACATACAACTCTGCTACATACAGACAAACATACAACTCTGCTACATACAGACAAACACATACAACTCTGCTACATACAGACAAACACATACAACTCTGCTACATACAGACAAACACATACAACTCTGCTACATGCAGACAAACACATACAACTCTGCTACATACAGACAAACACATACAACTCTGCTACATACAGACAAACACATACAACTCTGCTACATACAGACAAATACACACAACTCTGCTACATACAGACAAACACATACAACTCTGCTACATACAGACAAACACATACAACTCTGCTACATACAGACAAACACATACAACTCTGCTACATACAGACAAATACACACAACTCTGCTGCTCTGTGGGGCCTGCACCCGCGGCTCGGCGGGTACAGCACCCGCGGCATCGGCGGGGGGGGGATTGGCAGGGCATACATCTGGGGGGTTAGAAGCAGCTCACCGGGGCCCATAATGGGCACAAGTCCCCCTGTGTTAGATATCGCCCCCATAGTACTGCCCATGGCCCCTATATAGATCGCACAAGTCCCCCTGTGTCAGATATCGCCCCCATAGTGCTGCCCATGGCCCCTATATAGATCGCACAAGTCCCCCTGTGTCAGATATCGCCCCCATAGTGCTGCCCATGGCCCCTATATAGATCGCACAAGTCCCCCTGTGTCAGATATGGCCCCTAGGCTGCTGCCCAAAGTAAAATAAAACCCTCTTTCCTTATCTCCTCCAGCGCTGAGCTCCCTCCTGTCTCCCTCCGTGCTTCTGTTCTTCCACTTCCTGGTTGTCAGTGCGGTCATGTGATCGGCACAGCAGGCTGAGATCTCTGCCTGATCACAGTGGAAGCAGGGACACTGGGAGAAACGCTGCAGGGGTAAGGAAAGCTTTTTTATTTTAGAATGAGCAGCAGCCTGGGGGCCAAATCTAACACAGGGGGGGCATGTGCGATCACACTGGGACGCAGGCTCATATAATATGCACCGCTCACCAGCCCCTCACTGCGTGCGATTTCAGCACCATTGGAGATGGACAGCGGCTGTGCATATTATATGAGCGGGTGCAGGAGATCAAAGGCAGCAGACCGAAGCGTTCCCCTGTGCTCCAGAGCTGCTGCCCCCACCTCCCCTGGACGCTGCAGTGTACATACACCCCCCCCCCCGTATATCCGGCGTATAAGACGACCCCCCACTGTAGCCATTATTTTAAGGGGGTAAAAAGTCGTCTTATACGCCAGTATATACGGTATACAGTATTTATCCATCCATCTATAAAAATGCTATAGTCATTGCCAAAAGTGTTGGCACGTGAAATTGTTCCAGAAAATAAAATATTTCTGACAGAAAACTATAGCAGTTACTCATGTTTATTTCTTTTGTGTGTAGTGAAAGAAAAAAGACAAATTGGACATCATTTCATATAAAATCCCAAGAATGAGCCAGACAAAAATGTTGGTAAACAACTTTATTTCAAGCATGTGATGCTTGTTCAAAATCACCTGTGGCAAGGTGTGGGCAATATGAAAATCACACCTGAAACCAGATAAAAAGGAGAGACGTTGACTTAATCTTTTTATTGTGTGTGCCATACTAAGCATGGATAACAGAAAGAGAAGAGCACTGTGAGGACTTTTAAAACCAAAATTGTTGACAAACCATCAACAATCTCAAGGTTACAAGGCCATCTCAAGAGATCTTGATGTTCCTTTGTCCACGGTGCGCAACAATCAAGAAGTTTACAACAAAAATTGATGAACGCTTGTAAAAGAGCGGTCCAAAAGAGGTGTAAGAAGCTTGTTGATTGTTATAGCAAGCAATTGATTGCAGTTATTTATTCCAAAGTGTGTGCAACCAAATATTAAGTTGAGGGTGCTAACAATTTTGCTGAAGTCATTTTATTGAGTCTGTGTGAAATTATGTCCATTTGTGCTGTTCCACTACAAAAGGAAATAAACACAAGTAATTTTCTGAGAGAAATACCTTTTTCTTGACAATTTCAAGGGTCCCAACACTTTTGGCAAGGATTGTAAAAAGTAAAGAAAAATTTTCAGTCTCATCACCAGTTTGAAAACAAGAGATTTTAAAGAGGTAGTCTGCAACTAACCTTTATTTTAATCCTAAATGTCTCAGGCAATATTCTAATTTCTTTTCTAATATACTCTAATGAAAGTCCCTTTCAACCTACTTTTTTTAACGTCATTTTCAGGGGTGGGATACTTTTCATCCTCACCACTTTCTCCCCATACAATGCTCGAAGACCGTGCGCTCTTGCCAGCTCATCACTTCACATCAGAGCCGGCGAGGGAGCACATTGTCACGGTGCATTGAAAGTAATATGGCAGTGACAGGGAAGCTTCTACTAAACATAAGTCGGAATTGACAACTGATGCATTCAGTAGAGACTAGCTCACACCCGAAATAGACGTTCCTGATCACTCTTTGATTCAGGATAGAGGCAGGGGCTGCTCCAGTGGCCGCAGCCTCTGCCATCCCGTTTGAGAAGCTCCAGTGCACGCTCGGAGATATCAAAACCAGAAGTATCTATCCATCCATCTCTCTATATACACTCACTGTATATTATAAAAGTGAGTACACCCCTCACATTTTTGTAAATATTTTATGTCTTCATGGGACAATACTAGATTGTACAATGTAAAGTAGTCAGTGTACAGCTTGTATAACAGTGTGAATTGTGTATTCCCTCTAAATAACTCAACACAGCCATTATTGTCTAAACCGCTGGGAAAAAAAAAAAGTGAGTACACCCATTATTGAAAAGGGCAAATTTGTGCCCAATTAGTCATTACGTGTTAAGAGGCCTCAAGTGTGAACGGGTAGCAGTTGTGTTACATTTGGTGTTAACGCTCACACACTATCTCATATTGGTCACTGGACATTCAACATGGCTCCTCATGGCAAAGAATTCTCTGAGGATCTGAAAAAAAAGAATTGTTGCTGTACATAAATATGGCCTAGGCTATAAGAAGATTGTCAACACCCTGAAACAGAGTTGCAGCACGATGGCCAAGACCATATAGCGGTTTAAAAAGACAGGTTCCACCCAGAACAAGCCTCAAAATGTTCAACCAAAGAAGTTGAGTCCACATTTTGCATCATCTGCAAAGGTTGTCTTTTCAAAACAGATGTGTATGAGTGCTGCCAACATTGCTGCACAAGTTAAAGGTTTGGGGGGGAAAATCAGCCTGTCAATGCTCAGACTATACGCCACACACTGCATCAAAATTGGTATGTATGGCTGTTATCCCAGAAGGAAACCTCTTCTAACAATGATACAAAAGAATACCAGCAAACAGTTTGCTACAGGCAAGCAGAATAAAGACATGGAATAATGGAACCATGTCCTGTGGTCTATTGAGACCAAGCTAAAACATATTTGGTTCAAATGGTGCAAAGGGTGTGTGGCAGAACCTAGGTGAGGTGTACAAATACAAGTGTGTCTTGCCTACAGTGAAGCATGGTGGTAGTGTCGTGGTTGGGGCTGCATGAGTGCTTCTGACTGTGGGGAGCTACAGATCATTAAGGGAACTATGAATGTCAACATGTACTGTGACATACTAAGGCAGAGCATGATCCCATCCCTTCCAGAAACTGAGCAGCAGGGCAGTATTCCAACATGATAATGAACCCAAAACACATCTCCAAGGTGACCACTACCTTGCTAAACAAAAAAAACAAACAAAGTAAAAGGTGCTGGGCTGGCTAAGCATGTCTCCAGACCTAAACTCTATTGAGCATCTGTGGGGCATCCTCAAAGGAGGGGTATACCCACTTTTTTGTGATATAGTGTGATAGTGTGTGTTTGTGTATAATATTATATATATATATATATATATACACACACATACATACATACATACATACATACATACATACATACATACATAGTATATATATATGAGAGAGCATGGTAGTGGCTTATATAAGGTATATTAGAAAAGAAATGACTACATTAAATAGATACAGTATGTAGACTTAAAATAAATGTTAGTATCGATCCACCCTTTTAAGGCCCTGTTGAAGCTTTGCTTGAGAGGAGTCTGTCAGCACAGAATGACAGTTCAATAACGGGCGCTTTGTGTACTCATGGTGTGACCAAACATTTAAGTACACCTTCCCACCTGCTATCTCTGCCCCTTTCCATTCTTTGATTGACAGCTCCGGCATTATAAAAGATAGATGAAGGCTGGATAGCAGAAAGAGATATAGAGGGGAAGGTGCATTTAAAGATTTGGCTACGCCAAAAAGGTGCACTAAGCGCCTGTACTGTATTAGTAACAATCATTCTGTGCCAAGATTCCCTATAAGGTTTCCGCAGTGAAGTTAGCATGCAAGTGGAGTTGTTTTTACAAGGGCTTGAAAAAAGAAACAATTGCCATTTTCAATTCTATCAGTCCTATGAGCATGACTTTTTTGTTGTGGTTCTGATATGGCTATAAGTCACACCACAAGGTCCAAAGTTACCAAAAAGAACGATATCTTTACCTCTGGAGGCTTCATATTCAAAACCTTTGTTATCCTGCCCTAAAAATTAAATAGAAAAAAAAAAAATATATATATATATGAGGTAGATGTGACATGGAAGTAGGAAAGCACTATTAAACACACTTTATAGAATATCATTTATATCATATATTGTAAAACCAAGGCCTGAACATGCACAATACAAACTGATAGCTACAAGGAAAGAAAGCCGATATATACAGGACATTAGAAAACCATTGTCAAGGATGTGGATGTTATAAAGTGGGGAGTAAGAAATAAAGTTTTTTTTAAATTGGGGTTTTTTTTGTACATTGGGAGAACAGTTCTAAAAAATAATAATAATAATAATAATAATAATAAATAAAAAACAACAGTATATACCTGCATAATGAGAAAATGAGGATTATTGACATTCAGGCCAACAGAACAGAAAAGATCTTGCACACGATTGTTGTTTGCGTTGACTCCATTGATTAAATACTTATTTCTGCCACCAATGACAACCTTGAAGGAAAAAAAAAAAATAGAAGATTGAAATTACAGTAGCTTAAAGGGACAGTATCGCGTTTTTTTATTTTTGTATTAAAAATAGTGATTCTGAAATCAAGTATTTCTAATACAAAATGAAAATCGTAGCTTATTTACTTTTTCTGTTATTCTAATTTTACTGTATGCACTGGGGGCCATGTTGGATTTGCTGTGTGTGTAACGACAGTTACACACTCCTTTATGGCAGCCCCTGTGCATAGAGAATAGTGGTCGCTATCCGACCCTATGTTTAACGTTACAGTGGGCGTATGCTGTGACCTGGATGCGCCCCCTGGGCTGTCCAGATCACAGCAGAGGGAGGAGTTCAGCCGCCATCATCGTGGAGCTCACAGCGTATGCTGTTTGCTCCACTTCACCCGTCAACAGCCGGGATGTGTGAGTACGGGCCGCCTCCCCTCCCCTGCCCCCGTTACCGATGACACCGCCTCCCTCCGCTCTCCCTAGCCCCCGCTACTGCTACCGCTAGTGCCGCCCCTCGCCGTTCCTGTCTCCGCTGACACTCAATCCCTTCGCTCTCCTCAGCCCCCGCTAGTGCCGCCCCCCTCCCCCCGCCGTTACCGTCTCCGATGACACTTCCTCCCTCCGCTCTCCCCAGCTACCGCTCTGCTCGCCGCTGCTGTGTATGTGTGTGCCCTTGCCCCACTGCATGCGAGTACCGCCGCTGATGCTGTCTGCACGGCTGTGTATTATCCTCTCCTGTTTCATACTATCTGCTGAGCCGTGTATCTAATCCTCTCTTGGGTGATACACAGCTCAGCAGACCGCATCACCCAGGACAGGATTAGATACACGGCCGTGCACACAGCATCACCCAGGACAGGATTAGATACACAGCTCAGCAGACAGTATCTAATCCTGTCCTGGGTGATGTGGTCTGCACGGCCGTGTATCTAATCCTGTCCTGGGTGATGCTGTGTGCACGGCCGTGTATCTAATCCTCTCCTGGGTGATGCTGTGTGCACGGCCGTGTATCTAATCCTCTCCTGGGTGATGCTGTGTGCACGGCCGTGTATCTAATCCTGTCCTGGTTGATGCGGTCTGCACGGCCGTGTATCTAATCCTGTCCTGGGTGATGCGGTCTGCACGGCCGTGTATCTAATCCTGTCCTGGTTGATGCGGTCTGCACGGCCGTGTATCTCATCCTGTCCTGGTTGATGCGGTCTGCACGGCCGTGTATCTAATCCTGTCCTGGGTGATGCTGTGTGCACGGCCGTGTATCTAATCCTGTCCTGGGTGATGCGGTCTGCACGGCCGTGTATCTAATCCTGTCCTGGGTGATGCTGTGTGCACGGCCGTGTATCTAATCCTGTCCTGGGTGATGCGGTCTGCACGGCCGTGTATCTAATCCTGTCCTGGGTGATGCTGTGTGCACGGCCGTGTATCTAATCCTGTCCTGGGTGATGCGGTCTGCACGGCCGTGTATCTAATCCTGTCCTGGGTGATGCGGTCTGCACGGCCGTGTATCTAATCCTGTCCTGGGTGATGCTGTGTGCACGGCCGTGTATCTAATCCTGTCCTGGGTGATGCTGTGTGCACGGCCGTGTATCTAATCCTGTCCTGGGTGATGCTGTGTGCACGGCCGTGTATCTAATCCTGTCCTGGGTGATGCTGTGTGCACGGCCGTGTATCTAATCCTGTCCTGGGTGATGCTGTGTGCACGGCCGTGTATCTAATCCTGTCCTGGGTGATGCGGTCTGCACGGCCGTGTATCTAATCCTATCCTGTGTGATACTCCTGCTGTCCTTGGTGACACTTTAGACATTTCTGGTCACCAACAAAATGGCTCTGCACTATGTCCCTACGGGCTAAGCCACACGGCGAGAAAATCGGTGCGAGTGGAGTGCGATAAAACATCGCATTCCCCTCGGACCAATTCTAGCCTGTGTGTGAGCACACATGAGCGATTATTTTCTCAGCCCTAATCGGACTGAGAAAACAATCGCAGCATGCTGCGATTGTAATCCGAGACTCTTTCTCTCGCAGCCATTCAAGTGAATGGGGCGAGAGAAAAATCGCACTGCACTCGCGGTACACCGGTGTACTGCTAGTGCAGTGCGAGAATGGCTATAGCCGACTATGCAGGAGAGAGGGAGAGAAATCCCTCCCACCCCTCCTGAGTGCCGGCCCGCCCCCCGCAGCTGAGGTCTGCTCGCACGAACGGACCTCAGTTGCAAAGACACAGGCATGACACTCGGCTCTGCTGTACTGCCAGCACGAGCCGAGTCTCATGCAAGTGGATCGCAGTAGTGCCCGTGTGGCCCCAGCCTACATGTCATTCTCTGTTATCCTTTGTAAACACTCAGATTGGGAGGTGGAGGCGTGCCATCACACACTGGAGAGCAGACTCCGCCCACTTTACTGCAAGCTGTAACGTGAGCTTTTTCCTACAGTGGGATTTCTGTAGGATTTCAGAAGCTGCTCCCCCTAGTGTTTAACAGTGGAAACAGTGGAAAATATTAAACTTAATTTTTTTTTACATTTTGCTCAATTAAAAAAAGAAAATAATATTTAAACAAAACATTAAAATAATATTACTTTACATTTTTTCAGGTATTTAAATTTTTTTTTTTTCTGACGATACAGTCCCTTTAAGCAGTATATAGATCAGGCCATTTACAGTACCTTCTTTCCTAACCATCGTGCATATCATCGTGCATGTGATTCTAACAGATCTATAATCATTTTTCGTTGTTTAAATACTCAAGTTGTTTTTAACTACTTAGTGCGACACGTGGGACTTAACCCCTTCATGACACCCCCTATACATGTACAGGACATGTCAGAATTGGGTGTATGAAGCGGGCTCACGGAATGAGCTCGCCCCCATGTCGGGCTGGTAATTGCTGTGTGTTACAGCCAGGACCTGCCACTAACAAATCGCAGGTGGAGCAGAGCTCTACCAGCAATGGTTATTCTCTCAAATCCTGCTGCCAAATGCTACCAGCGGGAGTTAACGAGCCCTGGCATGAGTGCCCATTGGCGCACCAGTGTTGTGATCGCACATTGCCGACGGGTTGCTATAAAATTTATTAATAAACATTAAACGATATGAAATTTAAAGATGACTTCCGGAGGAATACCAGAAGCCGTCAAGATCCAGGACTCAAGAGCCACGCCGTCAATTTGAGAGCCGCAGAATTCGGGCGGAAAGACGGACCTTGCGAGAGAAGGTCTGGACGGTCCGGGAGATACCACGGCACCTCTACGGACAGATGGAGCAGGTCTGGGTACCAAGCTCGCCTGGGCCAGTCCGGTGCAATGAGCATGACTCGACGGCCCTCCATTCTGATCTTGCGCAGGACTCTGGGCAAGAGAGCTAGAGGGGGAAACACGTAGGACAGACGAAACTGGGACCAGTCTTGAACCAAAGCGTCCGCGGCGAAGGCCTGAGGATCGTGGGAGCGAGCCACGTAAACCGGAACCTTGTTGTTGTGACGGGATGCCATTAGATCCACGTCCGGAGTGCCCCACTTGCGGCATATTGACTGAAACACTGCCGGGTGCAGGGACCACTCGCCACCGTCCACGGATTGACGGCTGAGATAATCTGCCTCCCAGTTTTCCACGCCTGGGATGTGGACTGCGGATATGGTGGACTTGGAGTCCTCCGCCCATTGAAGAATGCGTTGGACCTCCAACATTGCCAGGCGGCTGCGTGTCCCGCCTTGGTGATTGATGTAGGCAACCGCTGTCGCGTTGTCTGACTGGACTCGAATGTGCCTGCCCACCAACAAGTGGTGAAAGGCTAGGAGAGCTAGAAGCACAGCTCTGGTTTCCAGCACATTGATTGAAAGGGCTGACTCGGACAGAGTCCAAGTGCCCTGTGCTCTGTGGTGGAGATATACCGCTCCCCAGCCGGAAAGGCTGGCATCCGTGGTGAGAATCACCCAGGACGGGGCCAGGAAGGAGCGCCCCTGGGACAGAGAGAGGGGCCGAAGCCACCACTGAAGAGAGCTCCTGGTCTGTGGCGACAGAGCCACTAACCTGTGCAAGGAGGAAGGCTGCTTGTCCCAACAGCGGAGAATGTCCAGCTGCAGGGAACGCAGATGGAACTGGGCAAACGGAACAGCCTCCATTGACGCCACCATTTGACCCAGCACCTGCATCAGGCGCCTGAGGGAATAACGGCGGGGTCTCAGCAGAGAGCGCACCGCCAGTTGGAGGGACTGCTGTTTGACTAATGGCAACTTCACAAGTGCCGGCAAAGTCTCGAACTGCATCCCTAGGTAGACTCTGGGTCGGAGACAGAGTGGATTTGGGAAGATTGACAAGCCACCTGAACTGAGCTAGAGTGGCGAGAGTGAGCGAGACACTCCGCTGACAGTCCACGCTGGATGACACCTTGACTAAAGGTCGTCCAGGTAAGGAATCACTGCCACCCCCTGTAGGTGCAGGACCGCAATCACTGCTGCCATGACCTTAGTAAATACTCGAGGAGCTGTGGCCAACCCGAAAGGAAGAGCCACGAATTGGAAATGATCTTCTCCGATTGCAAAACGTAGCCAACGCTGGTGTGAAACTGCAATTGGCACATGCAGATAGGCATCTCTGATGTCGATGGATGCCAGGAGATCTCCTTGGGTCATTGAGGCAATGACTGATCGCAGAGACTCCATGCGAAAGTGCCGCACCTGAACATGCTTGTTGAGAAGCTTGAGATCCAGGATGGGCCGGAAGGAACCGTCCTTTTTGGGAACTAGGAAGAGATTTGAGTAGAAACCTCTGAACCGTTCCCGTGCGGAAACCGGTACAATTACTCCGTTGGCCTGCAAGGATGCCACGGCCTGTGAGAAGGTGGCGGCCTTGGAGCAGGGGGGAGTTGAGAGAAAAAAAATCTGTTTGGCGGGCTGGAAGAGAATTCTATCCTGTAGCCGTGGGAGATGATATCCCTTACCCACTGATCGGAGACGTGTTGAAACCACGCGTTGCCAAAGTGGGAGAGCCTGCCACCGACTAAGGACGTTGCTGGCGCGGACAGATAGTCACGAGGAGGCTGCCTTAGCGGCAGCACCTCCTGCGGTCTTCTGTGGACGCGCTTTTGGGCGCCAGTTGGATTTCTGGTCCTTGGCTGAGTTAGTGGACGAGGCCGAGGGCTTAGAGGACGACCAGTTGGAGGAACGAAAGGAACGAAACCTCGACCGATTCCTACCCTGGACAGGTTTCCTGGTTTTGGTTTGTGGCATGGAAGTACTCTTCCCGCCAGTAGCTTCCTTAATAATTTCATCCAGCTGTTCTCCGAACAGCCGGGACCCAGCAAAAGGGAGCCCCGCAAGGTACTTCTTTGAAGAAGAATCTGCCTTCCACTCTCGAAGCCACAAGATCCTGCGGATAACGAGGGAATTAGCCGAAGCCACCGCAGTGCGGTGAGAAGCCTCCAGCATGGCAGACATGGCATAGGATGAAAAAGCTGAAGCTTGGGAGGTTAAGGCAACCAATTCGGGCATAGATTCCCTGGCGAGGGAATGCATCTCCTCTAGAGAAGCAGAGATGGCTTTGAGAGCCCACAGTGCTGCAAAAGTCGGGGAAAACGAGGCCCCCGCCGCTTCGTATACGGATTTGGCCAGAAGGTCAATCTGGCGGTCAGTGGAATCCTTAAGGGAGGTGTCATCAGCCACCGACAACGGTCCGGGCTGAGAGCCTAGACACCGGAGGGTCTACCTTTGGGGAATGAGCCCACTCTTTGACCACCTCAGGTGGAAAGGGGAAGCGGTCATCAGAACCACGCTTTGGGAAGCGTTTGTCAGGACAGGCCCTGGGCTTGCTCACAGCGGCCTGAAAGGGTACATTACTTACCGGTAATGGGATTTTCCAGAGTCCACGACAGCACCCACGAGAGAGGGATCCGCCCCCTTCAGGACAGGAAACCTACAGATAAAAAAGGGGCAGTCCCCCTCCCTCATCAGTTGGTTGCAGAGAACCGGGAGAGGAACCGCCAATGAATGAATACACAAAATAGCCAGACCCCAGGACACCAAATGGTGACAAACAAACAAGAAAGGGTAGGGGTGTAAAGGGTGCTGTAGTGGACTCAGGAAAATCCCATTACCGGTAAGTAATGTACCCTTTTCCTTTCGTCCCGACAGCACCCACGAGAGACTTAGAGAGAATACACTCAGAGGGAGGGAAAAAAACCGCGCGAAGGGCCAAGCCTCCAACGGAAGACAGCGGAAGAACAAAGGCTAGCCGGCAAAGACCGGAAAAGCGGACGGAGAGGATCAGGATACAGCCGTACAATACCACCGAAGGAGACACAGGCCACATCCATCCAAGGAGGAGGCAACCGCCCAGGAGAAGGATCCGACACCGAGGAGGCCAGGGGAACCCGCAGCACCACAGACGAGAGGGGAACAGCATCCCACAGCCATCGGGACAAGGGACGGCACGCCACACGAGGACCACCGCCGGAATCCTGAAAGACAAAGAACAAAAAACAAAGACCAACCCCGCCGCCAAGGGGCCGACCTAGCGATACAGACGAGGACAGAGCCCCCCCACGAACAGGCAGCGAAACGAAGAACGGAGAAGACACCCTGCGCGGGAAGAAAAATCCCGAAGACACCCGCTCGGCAGAAGAACAACCGGACCGGAACACCGCAAGGCAGGAAGGACCAACGGACAGGGCCGGACAGGCGCAAACACGCCCCGCAGAAGCAAGGGCGACCAAGAGAAAGCACCGCAACGGACAAGGAGGAGAAGAGACGCAGAGGCGAAGCAGGAAGCCCAAGGCGCCAGGCAAGGCGGAAGGCCAGGGAGGCGCAAGGCGGCAGCGGCGCAAGGCCAAGGCAGGAAGGACCAACCAGGAGCGTCGCAAGAAGCAAGCACATACGACCAGGAGGCCCCAAGGCACAGAGGCCCCAAGGCCCAGAGGCCCAGAGCCCAAGAGGTCCCGCGCCCAAGAGGCCCAGAGGCCAAGAGGCCCAGAGGCCAAGAGGCCCAGAGGCCAAGAGGCCCAGAGGCCCAGAGGCCAAGAGGCCCAGAGGCCAAGAGGCCCAGAGGCCAAGAGGCCCAGAGGCCCAGAGGCCCAGAGGCCCAGAGGCCAAGAGGCCAAGAGGCCAAGAGGCCAAGAGGCCAAGAGGCCCAGAGGCCAAGAGGCACAGAGGTCAAGAGGCCCAGAGGCCCCGAAGCCAAGAGGCCCAGAGGCCCAGAGGCATAGAGGCACGGAGGACAAGAGGCCCAGAGGCCCAAAGGCCAAGAGGCCAAGAGGCCCAGAGGCCAAGAGGCCCAGAGGCCAAGAGGCCAAGAGGCCAAGAGGCCAAGAGGCCAAGAGGCCAAGAGGCCAAGAGGCCCAGAGGCCCAGAGGCCAAGAGGCCCAGAGGCCAAGAGGCACAGAGGCCAAGAGGCACAGAGGCCAAGAGGCACAGAGGCCAAGAGGCACAGAGGCACAGAGACCAAGAAGCCAAGAGGCACAGAGGCCAAGAGACACAGAGGCCAAGAGACACAGAGGCACGGGGCCCGGAAGGCACAGAGGCACAGAGGCCCGGAAGGCACACGGAGGCCCGGAAGGCACACGGAGGCCCGGAAGGCACACGGAGGCCCGGAAGGCACACGGAGGCCCGGAAGCCACACGGAGGCCCGGAAGCCACACGGAGGCCCGGAAGCCACACGGAGGCCCGGAAGCCACACGGAGGCCCGGAAGCCACACGGAGGCCCGGAAGCCACACGGAGGCCAGGGAGCCACACGGAGGCCAGGGAGCCACACGGAGGCCAGGGAGCCACACAGAGGCCAGGGAGCCACACAGAGGCCAGGGAGCCACACAGAGGCCAGGGAGCCACACAGAGGCCAGGGAGCCACACAGAGGCCAGGGAGCCACACAGAGGCCAGGGAGCCACACAGAGGCCAGGGAGCCACACAGAGGCCAGGGAGCCACACAGAGGCCAGGGAGCCACACAGAGGCCAGGGAGCCATACAGAGGCCAGGGAGCCACACACAGAGGCCAGGCAGCCACAGAGACCAGGAACCCGAGAAGCCTGAGGCACCGAGGCAGGAGGCATGAGGCCAGGAGGCAACCGAGGCGCGTGGCCAGGAGCCCAAGGCGCAGAGACAGTACACACAGAGGCCCGAAGGCAGGAGGCACCGAGGCCAGGAGGCACACAGACCCGAGGCTAAGAAGGCACAGAGGCCCGAGGCCAGAAGTCACAGAGGCCCGAGGCCAGAAGTCACAGAGGCCCGAGGCCAGAAGTCACAGAGGCCCGAGGCCAGAAGGCACAGAGGCCCGAGGCCAGAAGGCACAGAGGCCCGAGGCCAGAAGGCACAGAGGCCCGAGGCCAGAAGGCACAGAGGCCCGAGGCCAGAAGGCACAGAGGCCCGAGGCCAGAAGGCACAGAGGCCCGAGGCCAGAAGGCACAGAGGCCCGAGGCCAGAAGGCATAGCGGCCCCAAGGCCAGGAGGAACAGCGGTCAAAGGCAAGGATGAACAGCGGCCCCAGGCCAGGAGGCACCAAGGGCAGGCAGCACAGAGGGCCAAGGCCATGAGGTACAAAGGACCAAGGGCAGGCAGCATAGAGGAACATAGGCACAAGCCAGGAAGCACGCGGCCCGGAAGCACGATGCCGAGAGACACAGAGGCCCGAGGCCAGGAGGCCCGGGGCCAGGAGGAACAGGGACCAGGAGGCCCTGAGACCCAACGTCAGAAGGCGCAAAGGCCAGGAGGCTCAGAGGCTGGGAGGGCCCGAGGCCCGGAGGACCCGAGACCAGAGGTCAGGAGGCCCAGAGGCCAGAAAAAACACACAGGCCACATGGGCCAGGACATACAGAATGCACAGGGGCCCGGAGGACACAGAGGCCACAGGGGCCCCGAGGCCACAGGGACCAGGAGGGCACAGAGGCCCCAGGGGCCAAGAACCCACAGAGACCAGGAACCCACAGGGGGCCATCACGAGTCCATAGAGCCCACAGGAGCCAGGAGCCTACAGGGGCCAGGAGTCCACAGAGGCTACAGGAGCCAGGAGTCCATAGAGGCCACGAGGCCCAGGAGTCCACAGAGGTCATGAGGGCCAGGAGTCTCAGAGAGGCCCGAGGGCCAGGAGTCCACAGAGGCCACGAGGGCCCGGAGTCCACAGAGGCTACAGTGGCCCGGAGTCCACAGAGGCCTTACAGGGGCCATGAGTCCACAGAGGCCTTACAGGGGCCATGAGTCCACAGAGGCCTTACAGGGGCCATGAGTCCACGGAGGCACAGGGGGCCAGGCAAACACAGAGGCTACAGGGGCCCCTGGCCATGCGGCAGAATCCAGCTCCAAAGTCCGATCAGGAAGCCACACAGCCCGGCCCGAAGCCATGTACCGACCCCGGACTAGCGCAGGCAGGGACTCCGGGACGATCCTCCTTGCACTGCCGGGACACCGCCGAGGAGACAGAGCGGGGACGCAGCCCCGGACACATCGCACCCGCCGTGCAACCGGAGGCGCAGCCCGCGCCACAGGGAGAGGCGCCGGCCGCCGAGCACCGACAGCAACTTACCCCGCGTCCGGCTCAGGAAGGAGGGATCCACGGCCTTCACAAGGAACCTGCCCGGTCCACTCCCCCGGAAGCGCTCCAGTGCACTTCCGGGTCACGGCAGCAGAGAGCGCGCGGACACGGCAGGGCTCCCCCTGCCGTCACAGAGCCAGGCGCGCGCAGGTGCCGGCGTCATTACCCCGGAGGCAAAGCCGAACCAAGGGGAAGAGGACGAGGCGCACCGTAGGACTGAGTCCACGAGGGGAGCTCCACCGACCGTGCTTCTGGACCTAGAGCTCCGCCGTTCCCACGGAGACCGCACGGACTCAACCGGACCCAGGTACTGTAGGTTCCTCTCCATTCAGGACAGGAAACCAACTGATGAGGGAGGGGGACTGCCCCTTTTTTATCTGTAGGTTTCCTGTCCTGAAGGGGGCGGATCCCTCTCTCGTGGGTGCTGTCGTGACGAAAGGAAAAACTGGAGTGGTTAAAGAACACACTCTTTGCTCTCTTAGGCGAGGTAAACTGGTGCTTTTCTGCCAGAGAGGGTTGCTCCTCTGATACTGGCAGATTGAGATCCAGTACAGAATTAATGGAGGCAATCAAGTCACTAACATCTGAGTCACTTTCGGACAGATCAATGGGGTACATGGAGGTAGCCTCCGAGCCCCCTGTAAAAGGCATCCTCCTCATCCTGCGAGTCAGCTCCTGAATCAGAGCCGCGGGACGAGGAGGGAGAAGGAACCCTGCGTCTCTTCTCAGGAGGACGGGGTCTGGGACCAGATGATGAATCCTCTGTGAGCTCCGGTCCTGAGAGACCCCTAGCAGCAGAGGCACCCTGTGAAGGGGGCTGATGCATGGTCAGCAAAGTCCTGGACAAAAGTCCCATGGACTCAGCAAAAGACTGGGAGATAGACCTAGAAAAAGATTCTACCCAAGCCGGGGTTTCAGCCACAGGAGCAGGAGCAGCCTGAGAGACCACTGGGGGTGAGACTCCAGGCTGTGGCACTGCCAAATTAGAGCAGGCATCACAATGTGGACAGGTGCTCGGTTCAGGCAGCAGAAGCTTACATGCAGTGCATACTGAATAAAGCTTTGGAGCCTTGCTCCTCGTGTGAGACATGCTGCTGGAGTGGGGGCTCTGCAAGAGAATGAACCCCAGAGAGTATATACAGAGGTCCACAACCAGAGGTTGTGGCTTACCAGACCGCTGAAGCGGTGTTGTGTGCCCTCCAGATCCCAAAGCCCGGACCTCCAAACACAGCACCCAGCAGGGATGCAGACCAGCGCTGAGTGAATCTGAGAAAATGGCCGCCGGAGCGAGGAGAGGAGGCGGGACTTGCTCTAAAGAGCGGGATCTGGAGGGCCATAGAAAGCTACAGGGGAGGAGGGACGCCCCAGCAGTGGGGAGTGTCCCTCCCCTGTGCAGAACAGCCGCCGGGCGGAGCAGAGCCTGTCCCTCTGCATGAGTGACATGCGAGGGCAGTGAAACTGAAACTAGGCCTCCGGCGAAGCCGGGGCCTAAATTAGAGCGGCGAGGTCGGCGCGCAGGCACCATCAGCGCGGTTCTCGTGCGACAGCTAAAGAACCCGCTGGAAATGCCAGTAAACACAGCAAGCACACTCTCCCCAACAAATAAAGCACAGGGACCCCCATAAATAAACGTCTCAGGTACTTAGCTGCCGAGACGCAGGGCCAGGTCCCTGGGGATAAGTGCTCCGGTCCAGTAGGGTCCTGAAGGGCTGCGGATGGAGACCGGCCTCCTGCCAGGCATGGAGACCGTGCTGGCTCCCACTTCAAGCCAGAGCCCAGGAGGGATGGTGAAGGAGCGCGGCATGTAAGGCTCCAGCCTTGGAAATCAACCTTAACAACACCGCCGACACAGTGGGGTGAGAAGGGACATGCCGGGAGTCCAGACGTGGACCCGCTTTTCTTCAAACTCTTTCCAAAAATCAAACAAATCAGATGAGAATGCATGTGTGGATGTATGCCTCCTGAACACAAAGCGATAAACTGGCTAGATCTGGTTCTCCAGGGGGTGTATAAGCTCAGAGGGAGGAGCTACACTTTTAAGTGTAGTACTTTGTGTGTCCTCCGGAGGCAGAAGCTAAACACCCATGGTCTGGGTCTCCCATAGGAACGATAAAGAAAAAATAAATTGTAATATATAAATAAATAATATATATATATATATATATACATACATACATACATACATACACACACATGTACATTATATAAATATACACACACACAGTATTACCACATTCAGAGAAGTCTGATCAAAATCTAATAATTAGCACGATCTACATACATTTTTTTATTTATTTATTTTCTTTAGTGTAAGTGGCAAAATTACATTTTATTTTTTTTTTTTGCTGCAATACCACAAAACATGCAGTGAGAAGCGATCAAAACGTCATATCTACCCCAAAAAAGGCCCTTAAGCGGGCTTTACACGCTACAATATATCTAACAATGTGTCGGCGGGGTCACGTCGTAAGTGACGCACATCCAGCATCGTTAGTGGTGTTGTAGCATGTGAAACCTACGTGCGATTGTACGAAAAAACGTTGATCGCATACACGTCGCTCATTTACTAAAAATTGCACATCCGGTTGTTCAATGTTCCCGTGGCAGCACACATCGCAGTGTGCGACACCCCGGGAATGATTAACTGCAGCTTACCTGCGACCGCCGGCAATGCGGAAGGAAGGAGGTGGGCGGGATGTTACGTCCCACTCATCTCCGCCCCTCCGCTTCTATTGGGCGGTCGCTGTGTGACGTCGCTGTGACGCCGAACGTCCCTCCCCCTTCAGGAAGTGGATGTTCGCCGCACACATCGAGGTCGTATGGAAGGTAAGCACGTGTGACGGGGGTTAATAGTTTGTGCGACACAGGCAACAAATTGAACGTGCCGCACATACGATGGGGGCGGGTCACATCGCATACGATATCGCATGTGAAATTGTAAGGAGTAAAGCAGACTTTACACTGCTTGATTGACTGAAAAAGCAAAACAATACGGGTCTTAGAAAATGACGACACAACCCCTCAATTTTTATTGCTAATTTCTGACACTTCTTCACAACTAAAATAATTTAAAAAGATAAAAAAAAGCAAGCCATTTGGGATTGCCGTAGTGTATACAGATATGGCGAAGGTACACATGGTAATAAACCATGTCTATATTCTCTCAGGAAGCAGAGCTTCATCATCTTGTGAAAGTTGCGTTTTTTCATGCGTTTGCGCAGCGTTTTAAACTGCAGCGTAAATGCATGCGTTCTGCGTCCCCAGCAAAGTCTATGAGAAGTTCGCAAATTCAATGGGAACGCTGCGTTTTAAAACGCAGCGTTTTGCATGCCAAATTTTTGACAAAATCGATGTGTTCTAAAAAGCAACATATCACTTCTTTTGTGTTTTGGATGTTTTTCCCACTCTGTCTATGGCAGAGCAAGCATCCAGAACGCATGAATTCTGCATCCATTCTGCATTCAAAATGCCTCGAAAATGCAGCGTTTTGAAACGCACATGCAGGGACATGCAGAATATTTTTCACGGCAGAACGCAACGTGCGCACATAGCCTTAGAACATCGGTGCAGGAAGAACAATGGACTGCGAGGACATTTAGTGTATGGGCAATCCAGAACAGTTAAAGAAAAAATATCTTGAGCCTGATTGCAGTGTGAAACCTTACCTGTCTCGTCACAGTGATTTCATCATGTGCCTCAAATCCTAGCGGGCTCTGCTTTTTGTCAAGATTATCAAACGTTATAGATACTGTAGCTTTTGTTATTCCAGCTTGACCATTTTTATACACAAGATCCTGCAAGTTGGAGGCTCTTACCTGTAAAAATTAAATACCAATAAATTGTTTTTTAATATCTTGAAGTTTAGAAAGGGTGACCATAGCACATGTATGCTTATGAGACTGCTGAGCTCAAGTCGGGAGACAGGCGGCAAGTCCGTACCTCATAGTCTGTACACAGACATTTGGATTCTAAACTATAGTTGGGTTTTAATGTTGTGGCAGAATCCAAAGTCACTTTCACGGGCAAATCAGCACCATTATAACTGTTTTGCTGTAAAATCACTGGACCACCAATAATCAAACTGCTTCTAAGCTCAATTTGAGACCATGCTGACATGTATGTTCACCTACATTCTGTGGACCTAGCATAGAGAGTGACAAGTCACATTTGTTCCTTAAGGTACCGTCAAACATAACGAGATCGCTAGCGAGATCGCAGCTGAGTCACGGTTTCTGTGACGCAGTAGCGATCCTGTTAGCGATCTCGTTATGTGTGACATCTACCAGCGATCAGGCCCCTGCTGTGAGATCTCTAGTCGTTGCTGAATGGTTAGGCCATTTTCTTCAAAGGCGATGTCCTGCTGGGCAGGACACATCGCTGTGTGACATTTGTGTGATAGGATCACAGTGACTACTGTGATCGTTATACAGGTCACTACTGCGACCTGTATCGTTCCTGCATCGTTGGTAAGGTCTGACTGTGTGACATCTCACCTGCGACCTCCCACGACTTACCAGCGATCCCTATCAGGTCACATCGTTTTCGGGATCGCTGGTAAGTCGTGTGTGACTGGGCCTTTAGGCTACAGTAAATTTGCTGTATGCATAAATATTTATTCTCAACTATTATTCTGGCTTGTCAAAAGAGACTTGCAGCAGTAACTGCAGCAAAAGGTGATCCTACACAGTATTGACTCAATATGTATCATGTATCATTTTCTTTACACTTCACCAATACTTGCTACTTAGTGTTGTTATATCACATAAAATCCCAATAAATTATGTTTAAGATTGTGGGTGGAACGTGAAAAGAAAAATGTGGAAAGGTTCACGGAGTATGAATCCTTCTTCAATGCACTGTACTGTACAGAGGGGGAAATGTCTTCAAATAACATCTACAAATTTATGTGTTACCTGGGTAAGATTGGAGATGCCAAGGAGGAAGCAAATAGAATCCAGAATATTGGACTTGCCACTGCCATTAAGTCCAGTAATGGCATTGAAAAATGGATCAAAGCAATTGATCTCAGTCCTCTGAGCATAGGACTTAAACCCTTCGATGATAATGGACTTTATGTGCATCTTGGAGTCTGCTCTACCTGAAAGAGAAAAAAAAAAAAATATGGGTTCTGTACACATGACAAGATGTGGTATATGCAACGAGTTTGGCCACCATTTATAAAACTTTACTAAAAATAGGGACTTCTGTACAGTATAATAAAAATACTAAGTTGCGCTCATCTGGCGATTCCCTATCACCACTGGTGGACCTTGCCAGTCTTTGACTTGTACTGTAGTGCTAGCAAGGCATAAATCACCACGTTAGCGCTGCAGCTAAATTTGTATAGTTCTATTAAGTGTTAAAAAAAGAGAAATCAGAAAATAAAAAAAAATAAAAACCTGTTTGCCTGTGTCACCATGTTTTGAAACGCATAACATTTTCATTTTTTCAGGTACAGGAGCGGTGTCAGGGGTTTTTTTTTTGGTTTTTTTTATTTCTGCGTGCCTAGCTGACCTTTTTATTACTGTTTACTTACTGTATTTTTAAGGAGTTTTGCAGTGAAAAATATAGTTCTGGTGTTTCAACTCCTCTTTATTTTTACAGTATTTACGGATAGTTATTTTTATATTCTGGTAGATTGGACTATTATGGATGCAGTGATACCAACTGTGTTTTATTTCTTTATTTGTCCCATTATTGGACTTGAACTTGTGATATCATTATACTATACAGTGGGGCCGTTCTGGGAGTGTGCTTGTAAACCAAGTTACTCGTCTAGCAAAGCAAGATTTCCCATAAGAAATAATGGAAGCTCAGACAATTCGCTCCACAACTTGTGCAATGTCCCATCCTAGTCCCCTATTGTACACACACACACACACACACACACCTAACTCCTGGTTCTTGTAGTTCGCAGGTATATGTTGTGTATCGGGTAACCACCGTGACTGATGCCGGCGCTTCCACTGCCAGCCTTTGAGAAGCGGCTGACAGCGAAAGTTCCTTCATCGTCGTGATTGTTACCCAATACACATCAAGCACCGGCGTATTACAAGAACCAGGAGGCCGGCAATGGAACGGAAGGTAAGGTGAGCATAATGTTTGTGTGCCCTGCAAGAGCGCGTCAGAGCACAGTGAAAGTACGGAACCGGAAGTGTGTGCGGTGAGTATTTGCTCATACAGCAAAGATTGCTCATAAACCGAGTTATAAATTTACAGCAAGCTTTGCTCCTATAGCGAAATAAGGTACCGTCACACAACGAGATTGCTAGCGAGGTCGCTGCTGAGTCACGGTTTCTGACGCAGTAGCGATCCCGTTAGCGATCTTGTTATGTGTGACACCTACCAGCGATCAGGCCCCTGCTGTGACATCGTTAGTCATTGCAGAATGGTCCAGGCCATTTTCTTCAAAGGTGATGTCTTGGTGGGCAGGACACATCACTGTGTTTGACACAATGTGACAGGGTCACAGTGACAGCAGAGATCATTATACAGGTCGCTACTGCGACCTGTATCGTCCCTGCATCGTTGGTAAGATCTGACTGTGTGACATCTCACCAGCAACCTCCCAGCGATCCCTATCAGGTCGCATCGTTTTTGGGATCGCTGGTAAGTCGTTGTGTGTCACTGAGCCTATACTCGCACACCAAGTTACTCGTAAACCGAGATTCCACTGTATACTGCAATCTCACTGAGAAGACTGACAGATAAACCGTGATATCAAAACTACAGGAAGGAGCCCAGTGATTGCCATACTGCCAGAATCAGACTCTGTCCCTACTTTATGCTGCCCTCTAACTGTGAAACAAACCTGGTGACAGATTGATTTTTACAGATAAATGCAAGGTAACAATCTAAAATGGGATTTTCAATAAAGCATTTCACCCATAGTGGTGAAGTTTAAAAAATAAAATGGTAAAATGATATTCACTTCCCTGAGAAGCGCTGCTCTTCTGATCTCACAGCTATGCCCTCCGCCGGAATTATTTGGCAAGGGACGTTACATGATGGCTGCAGACAGTCATTTACTGGGATGGAAGCAGAATTGTAGAACAGTTCAAGACTACAGACCACCCCTAAGCAGTCCATCGGGGGGCACAGCTGTCAGAGCAGCTATCCATAGAGAGGAACAGTACAGTTTCCTAGATTTTATTACACCCAACTTGGACAGAATAAGCTTCAATTTAAATCTAGCAGAAAACTAGTGACTTTCTAATAATACATTTACCTATAAAAAAAAAAAAAAAAAGTGTAACAGGTGGCAGAGCAGTCAGATATGTCACATCCCCATGTTATATTATCCAGAGGTCTGAGTCAAGTTCGTCAGCTATAGTCATGAGATGCCAGTATGTGTATATTTGATTGTTCATCAGTAAGGCTGGTTTCACACTACGTCTTTTTAACATCCGTTGAAAACGTTTTTTTAGCGGAAGTACGGATCCTGCTTTTACAGCAAATAACGTATGCAAACGCATGTGTTATTTTGCAGGATCCTGCACTGGATGTTTAGGGGCGGGCACTGGAGTCATGTGATCGGGAGTGAGGGGAGCTAGACTGGGAGCCGGCATCTGACAGCTGCAGACGCTGGTAACCAAGGTAAACATCGGCCTTGGATACCCGATATTTATCTTGGTTACGAGTGTCTGCAGCTGCTAGGAGCAGGGCTGCCTGCACACGTAACCAACGTAAACATCGGGTAACTAAGAGAAGTGGTTACGCGATATTTACCTTGGTTACGAGTGTCCGCAGCTGTCAGGTGGGAGAGAGAGGGAGGGGAGGAAGGGGGAAAGACAGAGATAGAGAGAGAGAGGGTGAGGGAGGGAGTAGAGAGATAGACAGATCACGCGAGACTGGTTCTGGGCATGCTCAGTACTTTCTGGGCATGCTCAGTACAAAAGCAGGATCCTGTCTATCAGCACGCCAGCGTTCACATGCGTTTGCGTGCGTTATAGTCAGGATCCAGCAATTTGCAGTATTTGGACGGAGCTCAAAAACGCTACAAGTAGCGTTTTTGAAACATGTTAAAAAACTGCAAGTCACTGGATCCTCACTATAACGCACGCAAACGCAGGTGAACGGATGTTTACGCGAGTCCATTGCAAATGCATTGAAATGAAAACGCATTTGCACTGGATCCGCTTGTCCGCTAAAATAACGTTAAGGACGGATGTTAAAAAGACGTAGTGTGAAACCAGCCTAAGTGATCCTCTATTCAAATGCTAATTACAAGGATCTTCTAAGATCTGGAGTCACATGAACGTATGGTATCTGATGTGAGAGCACAGGATGCAATATGCTAATGACCCTCAGCTCAGGCTCTGCTGCGAGCGTGAGCAAGTGTCATTATACGGTGATCCGATCCGGCAATCGGATCACACCTGTGGAGGAGAGGGAGTGATCTCTACATTGTCAGCCTGTGCGTACAGTTCGGTCCAGAAATATTTGGACAGTGACACAAGTTTTGTTATTTTAGCTGTTTACAAAAACATGTTCAGAAATACAATTATATATATAATATGGGCTGAAAGTGCACACTCCCAGCTGCAATATGAGAGTTTTCACATCCAAATCGGAGAAAGGGTTTAGGAATCATAGCTCTGCAATGCATAGCCTCCTCTTTTTCAAGGGACCAAAAGTAATTGGACAAGGGACTCTAAGGGCTGCAATTAACTCTGAAGGCGTCTCCCTCGTTAACCTGTAATCAATGAAGTAGTTAAAAGGTCTGGGGTTGATTACAGTTGTGTGGTTTTGCATTTGGAAGCTGTTGCTGTGACCAAACAACATGCGGTCTAAGGAACTCTCAATTGAGGTGAAGCAGAACATCCTGAGGCTGAAAAAAAAGAAAAAATCCATCAGAGAGATAGCAGACATGCTTGGAGTAGCAAAATCAACAGTCGGGTACATTCTGAGAAAAATGGAATTGACTGGTGAGCTTGGGAACTCAAAAAGGCCTGGGCGTCCACGGATGACAACAGTGGTGGATGATCGCCGCATACTTTCTTTGGTGAAGAAGAACCCGTTCACAACATCAACTGAAGTCCAGAACACTCTCAGTGAAGTAGGTGTATCTGTGTCTAAGTCAACAGTAAAGAGAAGACTCCATGAAAGTAAATACAAAGGGTTCACATCTAGATGCAAACCATTCATCAATTCCAAAAATAGACAGGCCAGAGTTAAATTTGCAGAAAAACACCTCATGAAGCCAGCTCAGTTCTGGAAAAGTATTCTATGGACAGATGAGACCAAGATCAACCTGTACCAGAATGATGGGAAGAAAAAAGTTTGGAGAAGAAAGGGAACGGCACATGATCCAAGGCACACCACATCCTCTGTAAAACATGGTGGAGGCAACGTGATGGCATGGGCATGCATGGCTTTCAATGGCACTGGGTCACTTATGTTTATTGATGATATAACAGCAGACAAGAGTAGCCAGATGAATTCTGAAGTGTACCGGGATATACTTTCAGCCCAGATTCAGCCAAATGCCGCAAAGTTGATCGGACGGCGCTTCATAGTACAGATGGACAATGACCTCAAGCATACAGCCAAAGCTACCCAGGAGTTCATGAGTGCAAAAAAGTGGAACATTCTGCAATGGCCAAGTCAATCACCAGATCTTAACCCAATTGAGCATGCATTTCACTTGCTCAAATCCAGACTTAAGACGGAAAGACCCACAAACAAGCAAGACCTGAAGGCTGCGGCTGTAAAGGCCTGGCAAAGCATTAAGAAGGAGGAAACCCAGCGTTTGGTGATGTCCATGGGTTCCAGACTTAAGGCAGTGATTGCCTCCAAAGGATTCGCAACAAAATATTGAAAATAAAAATATTTTGTTTGGGTTTGGTTTATTTGTCCAATTACTTTTGACCTCCTAAAATGTGGAGTGTTTGTAAAGAAATGTGTACAATTCCTACAATTTCTATCAGATATTTTTTTTCAAACCTTCAAATTAAACGTTACAATCTGCACTTGAATTCTGTTGTAGAGATTTCATTTCAAATCCAATGTGGTGGCATGCAGAGTTCAACTCGCGAAAATTGTGTCACTGTCCAAATATTTCTGGACCTAACTGTATATCGCACTCCACTTGGATGACATCTAAGTGCAGTCCGATATTGTACTCGCACCCATAAACTTGTATGGGTGCGAGCGATCGAGACGCGCAGACAATCGCAGCAGGCTGCAATTTTTTCCTCAGGCTGTTTAGGGCTGAGGGAAAACTCGCAGATGTAAGCTGTAGCATTGTCTTACATGGGGCTGAGTGCAATGCCAGATTTTCTCACATTGCACTTGTGAGAGTCATACACAAGTGTGACTCCTGCCTAAGGCCGGCATCACACTTGTCATTAACTTGCATGAGTGCAATGCAAGAAAATCTCGCATTGCACTCGGACCAATGTTAAGCAATGAGGCAGCTCCCATCTGCTATTTTTTTCTCAGCTCAAATCGTACTGAGTGGGGAGGGCGGGGGGAAATCGCAGCATGCTGCAATTTTTAGAGCTTCTTGCATGAGTCACTCCAATGCAAGTCTATAGGTGCGAGAAAAAAAAACGGATGTCACACGGACAGCACATACACCATCCTAGTGACATGCGTTTTTCTAAATACATTTATCGCATGTTGCAGAGAACACTGTAAATGAATGAGGTCTGTCGATGTCAGTCAATCTCTCTGTCAGTCGGTCTCTCCCTCTCGGTCCCTCTCTCTTTCTGTCGGTCGGTCTCTCCCAGCCTCTCTCTTATACTCACCGATCACCGGCGCAGCCGATGCACAGCTGTCACAAAGCTCCGGCAGCTTTTACTCTTTTGAAAAAGCCGGACGCTCATTATTCCATCACATATTCGCTGCTTTCCCCGCCCACCGGCGCCTACGATTGGTTGCAGTCAGACACGCCCCCACATTGAGTGACAGCTGTCTCACTGTAACCAATCACAGCTGCTGGTGGGCGGGTCTATATCGTGCAGTAAAATAAAAATAAAATTAAAAAAAAAAAACTGCATGCGGTTCCCCCCCCTCCCCATTTTGATACCAGCCAGGGTAAAGCCATACAGCTGGAGGCTGGTATTGTCAGGATGGAGAGCCCCACGTTATGGGAAGCCCCCCACCCTAAAAATATCAGCCAGCAGCCACCTGGAATTGCCGCATCCATTAGATGCGATAGTCCTGGAACTTTACCAGGCTCATCCCGAATTGCCCTGGTGCGGTGGCAATCGATGTAATAAGGAGTTAATGGCAGCAGCCTATAGCTGCTACTAAGTCCTAGGTTAATCATGGCAGATGTCTCCCCGAGATACCTTCCATGATTAACCTGTAAGTTAAAGAAAATAAACACATACACCCAAAAATCCTTTACTTGGAATAAATGACAAAAAAAAACACCACCCTCTTTCACCACTTTAATAAAGTCCCCAAATACCCCGCCAGGTCCACAGAGGTCCCACGACGCTTTCAGCTCTGCTATATCGGAAGCTGACAGAGCGACCACAGACCACGACCGCTGTCTGTGAGCTCCACAGAGCAACTGAAGTGAGTCACGCTATCAGCGATGACATAACTCAGGTTACCCGTGGCCACAGATCTCAGTGGGAGGACTTCTGCTGTGGCCGCGGGTAACCTGTGCGATCAGCGGTGCCGTCACTGAGATCACTTCAGTCACTCAGGGGATTTGCGGTCACAGGTGAGACCTTCACCGTTAACCGAAAATCACGCCACGACACACAGACAGAGCCGCGGGATGACAATGAAGTCGGGTGCAGTTCATCCGAGTTCATTCTGATCACGCAGCTCTGTCTGCTGTCAGTGGCCATGTAACAGAGCTGAATGGCAGATGACATAGCTGCTGAGAATAAAAACAGATCCCATACGGATCACACACGGACTACAATCTAGAGAAAAATCACAGAATCGCATTGCAGTTGCATTGCACACGGATTAACACTAGGACAGAGCTCATGCTACTTTCTAGCATGAGAATCGGTCCGATTTTCCAATCGTAAGTGTAATGCCGGCCTAAAGGAGAGAACAGCTCCACTGCCTTCAGACATTCTGATTGCTAGATGAGGCAGACCTTCTTTCTGATTGATTAGCTTCGGCCAACAGCAGTGTTGCACTACTGGTCCAAACTGTGCGCTCTGGATGCTGCTCATAGAAGGCAACCTCTGTAGCATGAGTGGAGCAGCCATGCCCTGCACCATGCCTACTGCAGACATGCCCCATGCCTTTCCTGCAGCAGATGTGCCCTGACTACTGCAGACATGCCCCATGCTTCTCCTGCAGCAGACGTACCCTGCCTGCGGCGGACATGCCCTGACTGCAGCGGACATGCAGTCCCCATACCTTTCCTGCATATGTGCCCTGACTGCGGTGGACATGCCCCATACCTTTCCTGCAGCAGACGTGCCCTGACTGCGGCAGACATGCCCCGTGCCTTTCCTACAGCAAACGTGCCCTGACTGAGGCGGACGTTGCCCATGTGATTCCTGCAACAGATATGCCCTGACTGCAGCGGATATTCCCCGTGCCTTTCCTGCAGCAGATGTGCCCTGACTGCGCTGGACATGTCCCATGCCTTTCCTGCAGCAGATGTGCCCTGACTGCACTGGACATGCCCCATGCCTTTCCTGCATATGTGCCCTGACTGCGGTGGACGTTCCCCGTACCTTTCCTGCATATGTGCCCTGACTGCGGTGGACGTTCCCCATACCTTTCCTGCATATGTGCCCTGACTGCGGTGGACATGCCCCATACCTTTCCTGCATATGTGCCCTGACTGCGGTGGACGTTCCCCATACCTTTCCTGCATATGTGCCCTGACTGCGGTGGACGTTCCCCATACCTTTCCTGCATATGTGCCCTGACTGCGGTGGACGTTCCCCATACCTTTCCTGCATATGTGCCCTGACTGCGGTGGACGTTCCCCATACCTTACCTGCATATGTGCCCTGACTGCGGTGGACGTTCCCCATACCTTTCCTGCATATGTGCCCTGACTGCGGTGGACATGCCCCATACCTTTCCTGCATATGTGCCCTGACTGCGGTGGACGTTCCCCATACCTTTCCTGCATATGTGCCCTGACTGCGGTGGACGTTCCCCATACCTTTCCTGCATATGTGCCCTGACTGCGGTGGACGTTCCCCATACCTTTCCTGCATATGTGCCCTGACTGCGGTGGACGTTCCCCATACCTTTCCTGCATATGTGCCCTGACTGCGGTGGACGTTCCCCATACCTTTCCTGCATATGTGCCCTGACTGCGGTGGACGTTCCCCATACCTTTCCTGCATATGTGCCCTGACTGCGGTGGACGTTCCCCATACCTTTCCTGCATATGTGCCCTGACTGCGGTGGACGTTCCCCATGCCTTTCCTGCATATGTGCCCTGACTGCGGTGGACGTTCCCCATGCCTTTCCTGCATATGTGCCCTGACTGCGGTGGACGTTCCCCATACCTTTCCTGCATATGTGCCATGACTGCAGTGGACGTTCCCCATACCTTTCCTGCATATGTGCCCTGACTGCGGTGGACGTTCCCCATACCTTTCCTGCATCTGTGCCCTGACTGCGGTAGACGTTCCCCATACCTTTCCTGCAGATGTGCCCTTACTGCGGTGGACGTTCCCCATACCTTTCCTGCAGATGTGCCCTGACTGCAGTGGACATGCCCCATGCCTTTCCTGCATATGTGCCCTGACTGCGGTGGACATGCCCCATATCTTTCCTGCATATGTGCCCTGACTGCGGTGGACATGCCTCATGTCTTTCCTGCAGATGTGCCCTGACTGCGGTGGACATGCCCCATGCCTTTCCTGCAGATGTGCCCTGACTGCGGTGGACATGCCCCATGCCTTTCCTGCATATGTGCCCTGACTGCGGTGGACATGCCCCATGCCTTTCCTGCAGATGTGCCCTGACTGCGGTGGACATGCCTCATGCCTTTCCTGCAGATGTGCCCTGACTGCGGTGGACGTTCCCCATACCTTTCCTGCATATGTGCTCTGCCTGCGGTGGACATGCCCCGTGCCTTTCCTGCAGATGTGCCCTGCCTGCGGTGGACATGCCCCGTGCCTTTCCTGCAGATGTGCCCTGCCTGCAGTGGACATGCCCCATGCCTTTCCTGCAGATGTGCCCTGCCTGCGGTGGACATGCCCCATGCCTTTCCTGCAGATGTGCCCTGCCTGCGGTAGACATGCCCCATGCCTTTCCTGCATATGTGCCCTGACTGTGGTGGACGTTCCCCATACCTTTCCTGCAGATGTGCCCTGACTGCGGTGGACATGCCTCATGCCTTTCCTGCAGATGTGCCCTGCCTGCGGTGGACGTTCCCCATACCTTTCCTGCAGATGTGCCCTGCCTGCGGTGGACATGCCCCATATCTTTCCTGCATATGTGCCCTGACTGCGGTGGACATGCCCCATATCTTTCCTGCATATGTGCCCTGCCTGCGGTGGACGTTCCCCATACCTTTCCTGCAGATGTGCCCTGCCTGCGGTGGACATGCCCCATGCCTTTCCTGCAGCAGACGTGCCCTGCCTGTGGCCACTGTAGACAATCACCATTTGTGGTGATTATACCAAGATAAGTCAGATGTAGCGGCAGAGAGGAAAGGCTTTTGTGTTTTTGCTATGTAATGGCATTGGCAGGTGAGAGTGCATTTATATATCACTTCTCTTTTATAAAGGGGCTGGGGACAGACGCCCACTCCAATCACAGGGATAGCATTACATATTTATGGGATTAGTGTACATAAGTCACCATCCAGGGGTCTGGGTACACGGCTATGGGAACAGACATGACCGACCAGCGCCCTGTGTGGAGGAAGGTATTCTGGGAAGCCGCTGCTTACAAAACATAAAAGGATCCCAATGTATCAAGCGTTCATCAGCATCAGCCATAATGTAAGGTGGAAGAAGAGCCGATACTCACACTCACCTGGAGAGTTAGTTAACTCGTTAACTCGTTCACTCACTCACTCACTCACTCACTCACTCACTCACTCACTCACTCACTCACTCACTCACTCACTCACCAGAGGTAGCGGACCGGCACGTCACTTTCAAGCTGAGCGCTCTTTTCGCGTCCGGTAATATAAACCGTTGTAAGCCCAGCCGAGCGTGTCCTAACTAGCGCCTGTTCTGTGTTTGCAAAAGGAAGCAGCAATAACTGGCATATGCCTGGAAGATGAATTAATTTTAAACACTCATATCCATAAATGTGCATCGTATTTACGTCATAGTAATATCCTTATGGTAGAAGTGGTGGTTCCGATACATTTTAATAAACAGGCATGATTGGGACAGCCAAACTGAAGTCACGCTCCTTGTACGAGGCCCCAGATAGGGGGAGCGTGAATTTGAATCATAGAGGTTTACTGTTGCTGCTTCGAGCGCTAAAACGTCACGTGACGCGCTCATTCCGCCATCTTTATGTAGGGCACATTTACCTTTGTGTTTTTTTCCTTTATTTATTTTCTCTTTTACATGAGAATTAATGTACAGTTTATTCATATTGAAATATATATTTTTTTATCTTTATTTTAGTTGTAGACATTTTACAGAAACAGGAATGTAACTGCAATATTAATTTTGACCAGAAGGTGGCGTGTAAAACATTGATATTTCATCTTTTTTTTCCAATAGTTTGCTGACTGTCTCTTATTCCAGTGGAACCATTTTGTGTGCACGTATGTTCGGTCACCCACGAGTTTACAGTACACAATAGTCCCTCCATAGTGCCCTTGACATCCAGCATCACAATTTGACACTGTTTATTTATGGCACGGCTTCATTGAGCGCTTATCTTACAACATATAGTTTCACAGGTATTGACAAATAAAAGGTAATAATAAATAGGGACATTATACTTGTCCAGTTACAGCGCAGGCATAATGGTGCTGCTAAATTCATCAACGCGTTTCCCCTTTCTAAAAAATATAATAGGGTTCATCAGGAGATTTATAGGAGACGGGACCCATCACACATAGCTGTTGGGATCAGAGCTCCATGTGTTCACTGAAGTGACTGAACAGCTATGTGTGATTGTGACGCCCTGGACTAGCCAGGTTGTCACGGGTAGTCCCATACACCACCCCCCCCCCCCAACCTTAGCAAGGTGACAGCAGCCAAACTACAAAACCCTTGCCACCCCCCTCCGGGTTTGATGTTCACACCAGGGGGGCGGAGCCATGCGGTTGGCTCCGCCCACCGAGGAGTTCACAGGCCCCGAGGCAGGAAAAACAGTAGTCTAGTGAAGTCTAGTCTTGACAGTGAAGTGGAGTGGAGTGAAGTTCAGGGGCAGACCTGTGCCTAGGTCTGCCATAGTCTACACAAGGTGTCTGGGTTGGAGCCCAGTCACCTCTGGCAACGAGGCAGATGGTGATGGCCACCTGCAGGAGCTGGGATTACAGCCGGTGGAACCGTAGGGACCGGGGACGGGCGGTGGCCCCCTGATACCCAACCGGGGAACCGATTGGAAACCGGAGCACCAGGAGGGGTACTCAGACCCAGTACGAGGCCCAGAAACAACCAGGCTGAGTCAAATCAACTGATTGAAGACTGGACTTTAGGACCTTTCCCACATAAGACCCGACTGAAGACAACAGCCCAACCATAGAGGTAAAGCCACTGCCCAGACATAGAGACCCGAGGTGCCAGCATCTGCGGGCAAAGAGGGCTCTCCCGACGCATATCAAACCAGGGAGCGGACTACCATTGCTCAGGCATAGGAGTCGTGATTTCTACATAAGTGAGGTGCAGGAGAAAGGCGGAAACCACCAACCTGATAAGGGGAAAACTGCAGCCGGCTGCGAGCACCGTTCACAATCTTGTTTGGTTTACCAGAGACTCCAGCGTGTTTGTCATAGTGAGTACAACAGTGCCTTCGGGCCGCGCACCGCGCCGCACCACACTGACACCCCAGCACGCATCCATCCCATCGCCTCAGCGCCTCCCTCGGGCCCCCGGGACCATCATCCCCCTACCCACGGAGGGGTCAACACCAAGCTGCACAACACCGTCCCCGGCAGCCTAGTCAACGGCAGCAGTGGTGTCCATCCATTCACCACAACCCGTGGGTGGCGTCACAAACTTAAATCCCCTGCAAACCACTGCGGTTCCGGCCGTGGACCTCCCCACTGAAGTCCCTACGTGTAGCGCCAACCCCCTTTCAGAGCGACGTGACCCCCGAGTCCGTGAGGAGCTCGAGCCACCCACCGACGAGCACGGATCCGAGCGGCTCGGCAGCCGGCCGAGCCCCGGTGCAGTACATGATGGATGCTGTCTCCTATGGATCTCCTAAAATACTGGTAAAATCCAGTTAGGGCTTCACACATCCACCATGTAATTCAGTCCAATGTCGGATGACAATGCTTGGACTGGTCACACGTCTCCTGACCCAAGAGTGACAGCTTCATGAAAATATATGAGAGAGGGGACTGATCACGTTGCCCATAGAAGTCTATAGAGAGGACGAAGCTGGAGCAGGGTGTGAAACTCACAGACATACAGTACTGCTGGGGGCTCTAACAAGTGCTTTGCCTCCCCCCAGGGCTTGATTTACACCTCCATGTTGCTGCCTCTGATCATGTGCTATACAGAGAGAGGGGAGCAGGATTCCCTATTTCTGTGTGCTGTGTATGCAAGTCTGAATAGGAAAAAATATACGTTACATCTAATTTTTGGGGTGTATTTTGTTTTGCATATCACCATCTTTATTTAAAAAAACACACTTGCCACTTTTTAGGCTCTATCTTCCTGTTGTTTTAGAAAACAAACAAGTACATAGCCACAATGGTAAGGGTACCTTCACACTTAGCGATGCAGCAGCGATCCGACCAGCGATCTGACCTGGTCAGGATCGCTGCTGCATCGCTACATGGTCGCTGGTGAGCTGTCAAACAGGCAGATCTCACCAGCGACCAGTGAACAGCCCCCAGCCAGCAGCGACGTGCAAGCGACGCTGCGCTTGCACGGAGCCGCTGTCTGGAAGCTGCGGAGACTGGTTAGTAAGGTAAACATCGGGTATGGTTACCCGATGTTTACATTAGTTACCAGTGTGAGCAGGGAGCAGGGAGCCGCCCACACTGAGCGCTGGCTCCTTGCTCTCCTAGCTACAGTACACATCGGGTTAATTAACCCGATGTGTAATGCAGCTACATGTGCAGAGAGCAGGGAGCCGCGCACACTGCTTAGCGCTGGCTCCTTGCTCTCCTAGCTGCTGTACACATCGGGTTAATTAACCCGATGTGTACAGCAGCTACATGTGCAGAGAGCCGGAGCCGGCAGCACAGGCAGCGTGAGAGCTGCAGAGGCTGGTAACTAAGGTAAATATCGGGTAACCACCTTGGTTACCCGATGTTTATCTTGGATACAGCTTACCTCAGCTGTCAGACGCCGGCTCCTGCTCCCTGCTCGCTTCATTTGTCGCTCTCTTGCTGTCACACACAGCGATCTGTGTGTCACAGCAGGAGAGCGGCTTTGAAGAAAACGAACCAGGGCTGTGTGTAACGAGCAGCGATCTCGCAGCAGGGGCCAGATCGCTGCTCAGTGTCACACACAGCGAGATCGCTAATGAGGTCACTGCTGCGTCACAAAAAGCGTGACTCAGCAGCGATCTCGGCAGCGAGCTCGCTGTGTGTGAAGCACCCCTAAGATCCTGACCCTATCATTTGTATTGAAGTGTATAATGAGTGTGTACAAAGGTCAATGTGAAAGGGGTGGTTCACTACTCTGCAATAGTGGCCATATCCCTGTTAAACTGATTGGAAAGGCTATATTCATATACCTTGTTCAGCCAATTCTGCCTCTGAGCGTGGCTCTTGCGGTCACTCATCCCCATAAAGTGACCCCTCGGGCTCAGTGACCTCTGTGATCCGGTGATGTCAGGTCAAGAAGTTGACCTGACACCACCGAAGTGGCCCCAGTCTCCATGAGTGACTATGCTGTGGGTGGCGTTTCACCACCGATCGCAGCCCAGAGTCACAGCCCAGTATCTCACACGCTCTCTCCTTCACTGAAGAATGCCGCAAGCAGGAGCAATGCTGGGCTGTGACGAGTGGTGAAACGCTGCACACAGCCCAGTTACTCAGCAAGACTGTGGCCAGCCTCGGAGATGTCAGGTCAACTGGAAGTTGATGTGACATCACCGGATCCCAGAGGTCACGGAGCCCGGGGAGGTCACTTCATGGGGATGAGCAGACCAGAATATCACCGCTCAGAGGCAGAATTGGATAAACAAGGTATTTAGAAAAAGCCTCCCCTATCAGTTTTACAGAGATGTGGCCACTATTGCAGAGTAGTGAACCAACTCTTGAAGGAAGGGGGAGCAGGTTCTGGTGTTATTGGTAGATCATTTGTTATCAGCTGTATATAGAGGTGTTACTTGTCATTCTAAGGGTACCTTCACACTTAGCGATGCAGCAGCGATCCGACCAGCGATCTGACCTGGTCAGGATCGCTGCTGCATCGCTACATGGTCGCTGGTGAGCTGTCAAACAGGCAGATCTCACCAGCGACCAGTGACCAGCCCCCAGCCAGCAGCGACGTGCAAGCGACGCTGCGCTTGCACGGAGCCGGCTCCTGGAAGCTGCGGAGACTGGTAACTAAGGTAAACATCGGGTATGGTTACCCGATGTTTACATTAGTTACCAGTGTGAGCAGGGAGCAGGGAGCCGCGCACACTGAGCGCTGGCTCCTTGCTCTCCTAGCTGCTGTACACATCGGGTTAATTAACCCGATGTGTAATGCAGCTACATGTGCAGAGAGCAGGGAGCCGCGCACACTGCTTAGCGCTGGCTCCTTGCTCTCCTAGCTGCTGTACACATCGGGTTAATTAACCCGATGTGTACAGCAGCTACATGTGCAGAGAGCCGGAGCTGGCAGCACAGGCAGCGTGAGAGCTGCAGAGGCTGGTAACTAAGGTAAATATCGGGTAACCACCTTGGTTACCCGATGTTTATCTTGGATACAGCTTACCTCAGCTGTCAGACGCCGGCTCCTGCTCCCTGCCCGCTTCATTTGTCGCTCTCTCGCTGTCACACACAGCGATCTGTGTGTCACAGCAGGAGAGCGGCTTTGAAGAAAACGAACCAGGGCTGTGTGTAACGAGCAGCGATCTCGCAGCAGGGGTCAGATCGCTGCTCATTGTCACACACAGCGAGATCGCTAATGAGGTCACTGCTGCGTCACAAAAAGCGTGACTCAGCAGCGATCTCGGCAGTGAGCTCGCTGTGTGTGAAGCACCCCTTATCCTGCCTCTTATGATAAGGAGCCTTGTGAAAACTCTTCTTCAGAGGACCGGATGTATAACAAAGTATCCACCAATTACATTAGGCAATGTCACACTTTACCCTCTTAACAGACACTCAATACAAAAGATTTGGTCAGGAAATTCTGGCTATGACATGTATTGTTTCCCGAAACGAAATTAAGTTAGAGTATGAAAACCCCTTGTGGGCAGTGTGCAAATTGCAACATTATTAACTTGTTTATTTGTAAGATCATGATATGAAATAAATTACTAACAATGTTAAAGTACTTCACATAAAAACCTAATTATTTAAACAATAGAAAGCATTGTGATTTTGCACTCAGTGGTGTAACAAGAAGCTTGTGGGCCCCATCACAAAATTTCCAACAGTGCTCGCAGGCACTGCTGGACTTTACTAATACTGGTATTCTCATATGGGCCAAAGGGTTCTTTTGGGCTCTGTTAGACTTAAGGGCCAAGGTGCAACTGCATCCCCTGTGCCTACTATAGTCACGAGCCTGTGATCATAAACGACAAACTCATCACACGTTAAACTAAAAAAGGTTAAAGTGAACCTGTAATGCACACTATGAAGCCGGGTGTACGAGTCCTGGCTTCAAACCAATGTAGTGCGCATGACCGAAAGTCCGGGATCATGCGCACTGAGCCGAAATGCAGGACTTGAACACAATGGCAGCAGAGAGGTGAGTGAGATCATCCTCTGACTCTGCGCATTCATTAGCATGTTAACACGTCCACAGGGGCATACTAACATGCTAAGGGGCCGACTACCCAGGGACTAGTGACCTCGCTCATTAGCATACGATAAAAGATCTTTAGAAATACTTTTTCTAAAGATCTCTTTATCTATGCTAGTGTATACAGGGACGGATAGGCAGGGATTAGCAGTATGCACCCAGAACTGCTCGTGGTTCTCGGTGCATATTGGACCTGACAGGTTGCCATTAAGTGATTTACAACAGAAATGTTCCCAGTTTTAAACTGAAAAATGCGTCAAATTCATTAACCCCTTAATGACCATCGATATGCATATAAACGGCAGTCATTCATGCTCTTTATTCCCTTATCGCCATTTTAAAACGGTAATCAGGAATAAGGGAATAAGCGTCACTCCACAGGTGAAATTTGCACGGCTGATAGCTGTGTATGACAACTAACTCCTGCGGTCATCGTCCACAACTGGTTTCATAACAAAACGGGGCTGATTAAGCCACTTTGTCCAACCAGAGGTTTCAGGCCACATGTGGGGTATCAGTGCGCTCAGGAGAAGCTGGGTAACAAATTTAGAGGTCCATTTTGTAATGCTATCCCTTATAAAAGTGAATGCACTGGGGCCGTGCCGATCCCCGTTGCGATGGGCTCCAGACGATCCCGGATACTTTGGAGGTCATGACCGGCCGTCCCTTCAGTTGGTTTCTTTTCTACGGTCTCCCTCCACCCCAGCTCCTGGGCTGTGTAACGGGTCACGGGTGCCTGCTGCACTCCCTGCAAACCCTGGGATCCCCCTTCTTTTCCTAAGAACCCTGGTCGAGCCTCCAGCTCCAGACCACGGGCCCTGAACTGTTCGTTGTCTGCCTGCTCCTCCTAAGTGCGACCTCACATGGACACTGTCCAATGCTGACTCCTCATTGTGTGTTGAATCACTCCTAACTTCCCCTGTGGATGCCCCGCCTCCCAGGTTCCTGACTAGTGGGCATGAGGTCCCATACCTTGTGATGGCCGCCCCTGCTCCTACCCTAGCCCGGTTCCAGTGACAGAACTCCCGTGTTTATGTGTTGATTGTATATGATAGTGGTTGTTACCGTTGACGAATTCCTCCGCATCTGAGATGAGTACTGCACCTTAAGTGAGGAGGCGTACCCTGTAGCGCCTGAAGCCGCAGGGGTGCCACATACCCCCACAGCGAAGCACAGCGCGTCCGTGGGCTGTAAAACAAGGCAACACGGTGTACACTGCAAAATTTGATGTTACATAATAAACAACAACATTTCTTCCCTTTATGGGAAGTGCAAACTCTTGAACGTTGCAAAACATTATACATTTCACGTTTGTCACATGAACCGGTTGACATTGTAAATGCATAAAATCTTGGACATAAAACATTCACTTCATAGTCAATAAAACATTCTCCTTCTCGATGTACTTTCACAGTTACTTGTGCAATTAAAACTTTCACTTTGCATATCACATAACACTGTTTCATTTCACATATAACATAGAAAAGCATTTTCATTTAAGTGCAATATCTTCTTCAAATACAAAACTTTCAGCAGCAACTATGGGGCACCTGCCCTTAACCCCCAAAGTAGGCTCTGGGTGTGCTCAGAGAATTCCGAACCCTTCTTCTCCGACAGGTTTTCGGGTCTTACTAATTCTGGTATGGTGCATAACTGGTGCAGCTATATACAAGCAGAGTCCTGGCCATTCCAAGTCCAATGGCCCAGCTGTCTATTCAACACTTATAAGATCTAGGCAGTTCTGTTAGGCAAACTATTTACAGGTGATCCCACATGTCCAAGCTCATTACAGCTTACTGGGGTCGCAGGTAAGACATGGAAACCATTGTCTGAGTCTCCTGGTCGCAAGGTCCTCCGTTACCATGATCCATGTCCCTTTCCTTCGGGAAACAAAAATGTCCTTGGTCGTCCTAGATTCTCCAATGAATCAATACTCCCGCTCCAGGCCAAAAGGGACCACTACTCCATGCCTTAGTGGCCCCTGGGCTGAGGGTCGTTCCCAACGGCTCTGCTGCTTTGTGGCCAGGTTCCGGGCTTCCATCGCCTCATGCCGTGCCTGGCGTTCTACCTGTTCCGCGAGCAGCTTCCTGAGTTGCTGCTCACAGGCCACTGCAATTGAGCCCGCTGTGATGGTGGGCACCAAGGGAGGTTGCAGTCCCTCTTCCACGTCGACCATGGCATCTATATTGACTCCCAGGGCTTCAGGTGCCGTTGCTCCATACGCCATAATGGCGCCAGGTTTGTTCTCCTTGAGGGTCGGCGCTACCACTGCTCCCACTAGGAACTCCTGCCACCTCGGGATGGTCCCCTCCTGTAGGTCCAACAATTGTGTCCGCCACCGCTTCACCTCCTCCTCTAGCAGCTTGGGGGAGATCATCGGTCGCGTCACTGGGGCTTCCTTAGGATGACCGGGGGAGCTGGCCGCTTCCAACCCGCGCTCCTGGGTGTTCTGGGTACCCTCCGCCATCTTACATCTGGTCCCAGACTGCGCAGTCAGCTCATTTTTATGCCCTCTCCAAGGGGGCAGGTCAGTTCTTTTGGATCAGTTTTGTTTCTCCTTACTAGTCATGGTGGGCCATTCTGCCATTCTGTCACCCAGACCACGAAGAACAGACACACCCAGATGGGGTAATTACCGATGGTGCCTGTTGTTTTCAATGGCCACCAGTGTACAGTCTCTCAGTTCACAGTCTCTGAAGGCGCACAATACCCGTGGTTGCGGGCACAATATCCTGTTTGTGACGCCAAGTATGACGTGCCCACGGAGTCGGGTGTTACTCGTCGCCGGGCCGTGGTGCTTCTCGCTGCTGGGACACCGCCGGTGGTCTCACCCGGTTCAATAACAGGCTTTTTGGGGATGATGGGAGTTGTAGTTCGTGATGCCACTCGTGGTGTGCAGCCAGGATTAGCCACCGCTGTGGGATCGCTTCTCTCTCCTGGGGCGGATGACTACGCAGCTCAGTTGGTACAGCTCTCCACAGGTAGAGCTATGCCCCAGGGAGGATGATGGTGGTTGTAGTCTCTCAGGCGCTGATGGCAGTGGGGGCATGATGGTGTGGGCGCCGGCAGTAACAGGATGACACATGCGGTGCAGTTCAAGGTCTCTTTTACTCACACGTAGCACCCAGCCGTTCGACGTGCCGATCCCCATTGCGATGGGCTCCAGACGATCCCGGATACATCGGAGGTCGTGACCGGCGGTCCCTTCAGTTGGTTTTCTTTCTATGGTCTCCCTCCACCCCAGTTCCTGGGCCGTGGAATGGGTCACGGGTGCCTGCTGCACTACCCGCAAACTCTGGGATCCCCTTCTTTTCCCAAGAACCCGGGTTGAGCTTCCAGCTCCAGACCATGGGCCCCGAACTGTTCGTTGTCTGCCCGCTCCTCCTAAGTGTGACCTCACATGGACACTGTCCAGTGCTGACTCCTCATTATGTGTGTACATTACTGCACCCCTATATACACCTGTAATATACTACATCACTACATCTCCATATACACCTGTAATATACCACACCCCCATATAATACACCTGTAATATACCACACCCCCCCTATTCTACACCTGTAATATACTACATCACTACACCCCTATTTACACCTGTAATATACTATACCACTACAGCCCTATATACACCTGTAATATACTACATCACTACACCCCTATATACACCTGTAATATACTACATCACTACATCCCCATATACACCTGTAATATACTACACCCCCATATAATACACCTGTAATATACTACATCACTACACCCCTATATACACCTGTAATATACTACACCCCTATATACACCTGTAATATACTACATCACTACATCTCTATATACACCTGTAATATACTACATCACTACACCCCTATATACACCTGTAATATACTACACCCCTATATACACCTGTAATATACTATATCACTACATCTCTATATACACCTGTAATATACTACATCACTACACCCCCATTTACTACACCACTATATACATGTCTCGCCCTGGGCAAGCCAGGGGACACAGGTCATCACACCACCACACCCTACATCCCAGTCAGGAACACCAAAGCTAACCAAAAATCCTTGTTGCCTTCCTCCAGAGGCTGATGATTCACACCAGGGGGTGGGCCAGGCGGTTGGCTCCGCCCACCGAGGAGTTCACAGCTCTGGAGGCGGGAAGAACCAGGAAGTTGAGCCCAGACAGGGCTAGAGTGAAGTTCAGTTTAGGAGGGAGAAGTGGAAGGAGTCAGCTCAGGGACGAGCTTGAGTAAACAAGTAGTGAAAGTAGAAAGAAGTAAAGTGGTAAAGGAGGAAAGCAAGAGTGGTGACAGAAAGAAAGCCTGAAGTAGTCCAGCTGTGTGCAGGACAGGTCAGCAAGGTCAGCAACGGCGGTGACTGTCTGGAGGGGGACCGTTTGGAAGTTCCTGGAAGGACCGCGGACGGGTAGTGGCCCGGCGGTCTGGAGCAGTGTACCGAAGGACAGTCAGCACCAGGGCAGGGGCCTCTCGGACCCTGGCAAGGCTAGGAGTCGCCATAATTTGCCAAATCCGTCAGTGAAGGGGACGTAGATCCCCCAACGACCAAGTCCCAATTGCAGGCAACAGCCCAACCAGAGTAAGAGAGACACCGCCACCGCCAAGGCACCAGTCTCTCAGGGCCAGCGCCTGCGGGCAAAGAGTAGAGCTCCTCCGGTCCAGCTTGAAGCCGGGGAGCGGGTTACCGGTGGGAATCCATCGCTACCAACACAGAAACAAAGGTGCAAGGAAAAGGGACATCACCGTCACCTACTGGGCGAGCAAGTGCAGCCGTCCGTGGGAACCGTCTTTCCAGCCATGTGGTTTACCGTAAAACTGTGTCAACGTCTCAGGCTGAGTGAGTACCACAGTGCCGCAAGGCACAGCGCTGCCCCCACGTCCCTGTGCCCACCAGGCCCTGCACCTCCCTCACCATCACCGGGCCCCGGGATCACCAACCCCTACCCACGGAGGGGCAACACAACAACTGGCTGCTCCATACCATCCTTCCTGGGATCCCCATACAGAGCAGCGGTGGTGTCAACAAATCACCACAACCGTGGGTGGCGTCACGGACAATAACCAATCCCCACACCCAAAATCCCCTTTCACTCACGAGCGAGGAGCGCCGCTAGAGTCCCCGGGATCCGGCCCATCGCTCGAGCCACCGAGCAGCAGCAGGCCGCAGCAGCCGAACCCGAGCAGCAGTGGGAGAGCGCGGCGTCCCCTCCTCCGCCCGCGACATACACACAACACCATATACTACACCTGTAAAACTACACCACTACACCCCCAGTATTAGTCACCAGTCTCCCCACCCTCCCCCATTCTCCCCTCCTCAGCTTATTAGTCACTACTTACCTCTTCCTTCTTATTGTCCCCGTCCTCAGGCACCTCCGTACGTGACCCCCGCTGAGCTGCTCCTTCTCTTGTACAGACCCTGGCTGCACTGATTATGTTCTGCGAGGGGCCCCCGCCGCTGCTTCTCTCTGTAAAGGCCAATGCTGTGCCACTTCTTACCCTGCCTGGTGGGAACTTTTGAAATGACACACGTCACACAGTACTGACAACATCAGAGCGTGCGCGTGTGTCACAGAGGAAGTGCCGGCAGGGAACAGAGGAGACATTCCTGCATTCCGCTGCCTACACTGTGTGGAGCTGCAGAATCGCTCCCTGCCCGCCACGCAGCAGCCCGGCTCCACTGCACCGGCTGAAGACGGGCGGGCCGGTCACAGACAGTAGGCGGGTCGCCCCTTGCCCAGGTCTGCTCTTGACAATACCTCGTAGATTCTCTATGGGGTTTAGGTCAGGCGAGTTTGCTGGCCAATCAAACGCAGTGATACTGTGTAGACAGGTGCAAAATCCTGCTGGAAAATGAAATTTCCATCTCCAAAAAGCTTGTCTGCCAAGGGAAGCATGAAGTGCTGTAAAATTTCCTGGTAGACAGCTGCGCTGACTTTGATCTTGATAAAACACAGTGGACCTACACCAGCAGATGACATGGCTCCCCAAAGCATCACTGATTGTGGAAATTTCACATTAGACCTCAAGCAGCTTGGATTATGGCCTCTCCACTCTTGCTCCAGATGCTGCGACCTTGATTTCCAAATGAAATTCAAAATTTACATTTATCTCAAAACAACACTTTGGACCACTGAGGAAGAGTCCAGTTCTTCTTCTCCTTTGCCCAGGTAAGACGCTTCTGGTTTTGTCTATTGGTCATGAGTGGCTTGACACAAGGAATGGGACAGTTGTAGCTCATGTCCTGGATACATCTGTGTGTGGTGGTTCTTGAAGCACTGACTCCAGCAGCAGTCCACTCCTTGTTAATCTCCCCCAAATTTTTGAATGACATTTTCTTAACAATTCTATCAAGGCTGCAGTTATCCCGGTTGCTTGTGAACCTTTTTTTACCATACTTTCCTTACACTCAACTTTCCATTAATATGCTTGGATACAGCACTCTGAACAGCCAGCTTCTCTAGTAATGATGTTTTGTGGTTTACCCTCCTTGTGGAATGTGCCAATGACTGCTTTCTGGACATCTGTCAAGTCAGCAGTCTTCCCCATGATTGTGTAGCCTACTGAACCAGACAAAGGGACCATTTTAAACACTTAGGAAGCCTTTACAGGTGTTTAGTGGTATGTATTCTAATTTTCTGAGATAATGACTTTTGGGTTTTCATTGTCTGTAAGCCATAATCATCAACATTAACAGAAATAAACACATGAAATAGATGACTGTATGTAATGACTCTACATATTATATGTTTCCCTTTTTGTATTGAATTACTGAGATAAATTAACTTTTTGATAATATTCTAATTTATTGAGATGCACTTGTATTTCATGTCTTGGAAATGTTTTGTACCCTTCTCCTAATAACTTTCAGCCATGAGATTATTTGCTGTATTGTAAGTTGTTTACAGACCCTGGCTTTAGCTGCGAATCGCAAGTAAGAAAATTTCAAGAAAATCCTACTAAATCAGCTAAACATTATATGGGGTTAATCAGAATTATAGTAAATGATGGCAGCTAACTACTATGTAACAGGAGTGGTGTTCACATTTAGTCAACCACATTATTTTAGTTTTGTTATTTTTATTTCCCCTCTCAAAATGATTATTTTTTTCCTCAATGGATTCGTACAGATTATAAAGGTGGAAGAAGTTCTGAAAATATTCTTCTTGGTATGATTTTTATTACATGACAAACATCTGGCTTTTAATGGAGGTTGGCTTTTTATTTCCACTGTGTACATTGTGTTGTTTTTAAAGGGAACCTGTCACCAGGTTTTTTCCTTATGAGCTATGGCCACCACCAGTGAGCCCTTATATACACCATTCTAGAATAATGTATATAAGAGCCCAGGCCACTCTGTATAACATAAAAAAACAGCTTTTATTATATTTACCTAGGGGGCAGTCCGATTCTATGGGTGTTGCTGCTCGTGGGTCTTGCGCCTCCTCTCTATGGTGATCGCCGTTCTCCTTCTTCCCAGCCCAGTGTGGATGACGCATCCTACGTTATCCACACAGGTCGGCATTGAGGTCCTGCACATGCACACCTTGATCTACCCGCTGAGGGCAGATCTAAGTATTGTAGTGCTCATGTACAGGCAGTCTTTGACCTTTCTTCACGTCTGCGCATTACAATACTTTCATTTGCCCTTAACCGGTAGATCATAGTGCGCCTGCGCAGGGCCACATTGCCAGCCTGAGTGGATGATGTAGGACGAGTCATCCACACTGGGCTTGGAAGAAGCAGGATGGTGACCGTAGCAGAGAGGAGGCACCGGACCCGCAACCAACGACATCCAACCAGACCACCTAGCAGGTGAGTATAATAAAGTTCTTTTTTGATATTATACAGAGCGGCCTGGGCACTTATATACAGTATTATAGAATGCGGTATATAAGGACTCAGTGGTTGTGGACTCAGCGTACAAGGGAAAAACCTGGTGACAGGTTCCCTTTAACATCATCATTGTTACATTCATAGATCATTTACTCACAAAATTATTAGTAATAAAATAATATGAGACATGAATAACAATACAAAAACGTTCCATTATTACAATGTATTCCCTGAAAGCAGGAAGATGTGTATGATTTACCAGTAGTAATCATTTCCGGCTTGTTGCATCCCTTCCTTCAGGTCTTGTGTATGACATCTTAACTCAGGTCACCATGTTAACATACTGTACAATTGGTAAGACAAGGAAATAGAAGTGTTTACCTGCAGTGCATAACATTGTAAATTATTTTTTTTTTTTAGTTGCCTAAGGCCTCGCTCACATTAGCATATAAATAGTGATTACAACACTCATCCAGAAAAGTAGGACGAGTGTCATGTGTATGTTATTGTGTACCTGTCATACGAGTGCTATGCCAGGGTGCAATTTTTTTATCTCCTAGAATCCATAGAAGTTGCATATGCCATCCGTACGCAATCATAATTAATAAAGCAATTTTATAGAAAAAAAAGATATAGATAATAGAAAGATATTGGATATATAACTGATAATGAATAGATAAAGATTCTATATAGATATAAAGATAGAATATATAGATATCCTGCAGATATATAATTTCAAAAGTCCCCTATATATTATACACTTGCTCTCTGTAGTGCCTTTCATGTGGGACTAAAGAGTGTTTAGGCTTGATTAACTTAATAAATAAATACGTAATTTAAAAAAAAATGGTTCTTGTTCCCTCCCAGCCTAAAAATACCAGCCTGCAGCTACCACAGAAATGTCGCATCACATTAGATGTGCAAATTCTCGGGCTTCTGTCTGGTATTTTTAGGCTGAGATGGGACAAATAACCATGGGCCTTACCAGCCTTATAATATTAGCTCTCAGCTGTCTGCTTTACCTGTGTTGGTTATCAAAAATAGGGGGGGTTCCATGTTGTTTTTTTAAATTAATTTATTTATTAAATAAAACCAGGTTAAACACCCTTTAGTGCCACATATAATACAATAAAGCATGCAAGTTTATAATATGTGGGGGGTTGTGAAATTATACATATGCAGGATATCTATCTATCTATTCTAACTAATATCTTTCTATCATCTATCTACATCTTTATATTAATTTTTTTTGTTTTCTTTGAGATGTGTGTTAGAAAAAAATTGGATGTCATACGGATGGTCCGTGTGCTGCCTGATATTTTCCTCGCATCCATTGCTTTGCATTGGCTAGTATCTTTCAATATACACAGCCATACGCAGAATACTGCAATTTTTTTCCTGATCTGATTACAGCTGAAGACAAACTTGCAGAACAACACTGCCTCAGTGAATATCATTGGTGTGAGTGCAATGTATTTTTTTTCCCTCATTGCACTTGTCCAGTTTATACGAGGGGCTTCAGATAAGTCTTCGACCTTGTGATTTTTTTGTTTCTATGGTAACGAATGTTACATCACATGAAAGCCTTATGTGTCTAATATATGTTTTCAAAATGTTGTGTTTGTTGCTTATGTCAACAGTGTTCTATGCACGCGGGAAAACAAAATGGCGGAGTCTAATGCGATATTCACAGCAACTAAGAGCAGAGGAATGATAAAAAAAATTTCTGCAAGGAAAGTTCGCGAAGGATATTCATGGTGATATGTCGCAGACATTGGAGGATCAATGCCCTTCATATTCCACAGTTAAGAACTGTGTTGCCAAATTTAAAATGGGCCACTTCAGCACCAATGATGAGGAACGTCTTGGACGACCGATAGTGGTTGCTGTTCCAGAGATCGTCGATGCTGTGCACAACCTCATACTGGAGAATCAACGAATTTTAGCTAAAGGAATAGCAGACATCATGGGGATTTCCCGTGAATGTATTTGTGTCATTATCCATGAACATTTAGGCATGAGGAATCTATCTGTAAAGTGGGTCCCCAAATGTTTGACAACAGATCAGAGAAGCATGCGAGTGAACATTTCCCGGTCCATTTGTCAGCATTTCTGGACTGCTAAGAACTTCCTGAATTGACTGGTTACCATGGATGAGACCTTGATTTATTTGTATGACCCTGAAAACAAGGAGCAGTCAAAAGAGTGGAGGCACAGTTGTTCTCCTCATCAAAAGAAGTTCAGGTTGCAAAAATCAGCCACTAAGGTGATGGCATTTGTGTTCTGGGATAAGTAGGGCGTGCTGCTAGTGGACTTCCTTCAAAAGGGTTCCACCATCAATGCAAGGTATTACACTGAACTTTTGGACCAATTGAAGGCAGCTCTGAAGGCCAAAAGGAACGGCAAGCTGTCTAAATGAATCTTATTCCTGCAAGACAATGCCTCCGCTCACACTGCACAAGTAACCACGGAAAAACTGGCAGAGCTGGGCATCCAGCTAGTTGACCACCCACCTTATTCACCATATCTAACTCCCTCCGATTATCATCTGTTTCTAAACTTAAATAAACACCTCAAGGGTGCCAAATTTCACACCATTTCTGATGCCATGGCTTCTACGGATGCCTGGTTTGAGGCACAACCGAAATCCTTCTTTTTGCTAGGCCTACAGAACTTGGAATACTGATGTAAGAAGTGTGTTGACATTAGTGGAGAGTATGTGGAATAAATTTTAAGTTTCAACATCTTATCTCGTTTCTTTCTGGGTAAAGCCAAAGGCTTATCAACAGCCCCTTGTACACAAGTGTGATCAAGGACTAAAGGTACCGTCACACTAAGCGACGCTCCAGCGATCCCACCAGCAACCTGACCTGGCAGGGATCGCTGGAGCATCGCTACAAGGCTTGCTGGTGAGCTGTCACAATGGCAGATCTCACCATCAACCAGTGACCAGCCCCCAGCCAGCAGCGACGCGTGGAAGCGATGCTGCGCTTGGTAACTAAGGTAAATATCGGGTAACCAACCCGAAATTATTTTTATTTGCCAAATGCCAGAATAATGAGAGAAAATGTTTTAAGGCATTTTTATTATTTACTGCAAAGTCAAAACTTTACATACACTAAAGGGTGCTTTACACGCTGCGACATCGCTAGCGATTGCTAGCGATGTCGAGCGCAATAGCACCCGCCCCCGTCGTTGGTGCAACATTTGGTGCTTGCTGCCGTAGCGAACATTATCACTGTGGCAGCGTCACACGCACAGACCTTGTCAGTGACGTCGCTGTGACCGCCGAACAATCCCTCCCTCAAGGGGGAGGTGCGTTCGGCGTCATAGCGACGTCACTGCGGTGTCACTAAGCAGCCGGCCAATAGAAGCGGAGGGGCGGAGATGAGCGAGACGTAACATCCCGCCCACCTCCTTCCTTTCGCATTGCCGGTGGACGCAGGTAAGGAGATGTTCGCCGCTCCTTCGGTGTCACACAGTGATGTGTGATGCCGCAGGAACGACGAACAACATCGTACCTGTGGCAGCAGCGATATTAAGGAAAGGAGCGTCGTGTCAACGATCAACATTTTTGAACGATTTTGCGATCGTTGATCGTCGCTTCTTGGTGTCACATGCTGCGATGTCGCAAACGGTGCCGGATGTGCGTCACTAACGATGTGACCCCAACGATATATATCGGTAGCGATGTCGGAGCGTGAAAAGCACCCTTAAGAGTACTATTCCTTTAAACCAGGGGTGGGGAACCTCCGGCCCGCGGGCCGAATGCAGCCCGCCATGGCCTTTTGTGCGGCCCCCGGGAAGATTCCCGGGTGCGGCAGTGCTCCGGCTACCGCCGTGGTCTTACCGGCCGCCGGCCCTTTAAATCTTCACATGCGCTGCTTGCGCGCACTAATGAGCTCCTTCTCCGCCCAGTCTCTGCCCCTATGTGCCGCCCGCTCTCCGCCCCTATGTGCCACCCGCTCTCCGCCCCTATGTGCCGCCCGCTCTCCGACCCTTCTCCGGTGCAGCGTGCCAAGTGCTGTGTGAAGCTCCCTGTGCTGTGTGCCGCTCGCTCTCCGGTGCAGCGTGCAGTGCTGTGTGCAGCCTCCCCAGTGATCACCCCCAGTGTAGTGTTCTCTCCAGTGCTGCGCACCATCCCAAGTGCTGTGTACCCCCTAGTGACGTCTGTGCTCTGCAAGTGCTGTCCATACCCCCAAGTCTACTAATGTTGTCTGTGCCCCCCACCTTAGTGATGTCTGTGTGCCCCCTCTAGTGATGTCTGTGTGCCCCCCCTTAGTGATATCTGTGTTCTTCCCCCTTAGTGATGTCTGTGTTCTTCCCCCTTAGTGATGTCTGTGTGCCCCCCTAGTGATTCCTATTCCCTCTTAATGATGCCTGTGCCCACCTAGTGATGTCCATGCCCCCCCTAGTGCTCTCTGTGCCGCCTTAGTGATGTGTGTGCTCTCCCAGTGCCGTCTGTGCCCCACAGCAATGCTTATGCCTCCCTTTGGCTTAGTCATGTGTGTTCCCCAGCCCCTCTTGTCATGTATATGCCTCCAGCATCTCCTGTTATGTATATGCTCCGAAACCCTCCTGTCATGGATATGCCCCAGTGTCTGCTGTGAGGTGTATGCCCCAACCCCTCCTGTGATATATACATCACACGCTGGGGTATATACATCACATTGGAGATGCTGGGGCTGTACATATCACAAGAGTGGCTGGGGCATATACCTCACAGGAGTGGCTGGGGGCATATACCTCACAGGAGTGGCTGGGGGCATATACCTCACAGGAGTGGCTGGGGTCATATACCTCACAAGAGGGGCTGGGAGCATATACCTCACAGGAGGGGCTGGGAGCATATACCTCACAGGAGGGGCTGGGCGCATATACATGTCCCTAGCCACTCATGTGATGTATATGCCCCCAGTGAATCCTGTGATGTAGGTGTCTCCTGTGATATATGTACAGCAGTCCCAGTGTCTGGTATGTGATGTTTATGATTTACAATCTTATTATTACAAAGAGTTGCCTGCACTTCAGACCGTGACAAACCTGGAAAAAAGAGAAGCAACACAAGTATCACCAAACATCACAGCCGCACAAAAGAGAAGCCGCTCCGGCCACCACAATAGGGGTGAGTTAATTGTTTGACCAAATATAGCAGGGGCATTTTCACATTGATAATTTTTTGCGGCCCCCGAAGGTTGGCAGAAATTTCCAAATGGCCCCCGGCAGTAAAAAGGTTCCCCAGCCCTGCTTTAAACAATATGGGTCAGCCCATATGATGATGCCATGTCTTTGGAAGCTTCTGATTTCTGATGTGGTTTATTGGCAGCATTTGAGTTATTTAGAGATGCACCTGTAGATGTATTTTAATGCACACCTAAAACACACTGCTTCTTTGTGTAGCATCATGGGAAAGTCAAAATAAATCAGCCAAGATCTCAAGAAGAAAATTGTGGACTTGCACAGGTCTATTTTATCTTTGGGTGCAATGTCCAGATACCTGAAGGTGCCTCAATCATGTGTACAAAAAATTATATGCAAGTATAAACAAGATGGAAATATCCAGCCATCATACCGCTCAGGAAGGAGATGGTTTCTGTGTACCAGAGATGAGTGTGCTTGGGTCAGACATGTGCATATCAACCCAAGAACAACAGCAAAAGACCTTGTGAAGAAGCTGTCGAAAACTGGTAAGATTGTTCACTATTCACAGTGAAATGAATACTGTATCAACAAGACCCCTTTGCCAGGATGAAGCCATTACAAAGACATTAATTTGAGCAGACATGTCCTGTAGGCTGACAAAGCTAAAATTGAACTGTTTGGCAATAATGACCATCATTACATTTGCAGGAAAAAGGGAGAAGCTTTGAAGCTTAAGGATACAATCCCAACTGTGAAACACGGGGGTGGCAGCATCATGTTGTGGGGTTGTTTTGCTGCAGGAGGGACTGGTGAATTTCACAAAACTAACAGCATCACCATTAAAGAAGATTATGTGGCAATACTGAAGCAACATCTCAAGATATCAGACAGGAACTTAAAACTTGGGTGGAAATGAGTCTTCCAAATGGCAATGACCCAAAGAATACTGCCAAACTGGTTATAAAGTGGCTTAAGGATAACAAAGTCAATGTTTTGGAGTGGCCATCAGAAAGCCCTCATCTGAATCCTATTGAAAATTTATAGGCAAAGCTGAACAGGCCGGTGCGAGCAAGATGACCTACAATCATGGCTCAGTTATACCATTTCTGCCAGGAGGAATGGGCCCAAATTGCTGCCAACTATTGTGAGAAGTTTGTGGAGGATTATCCAAAATGTTTGACCCAAGTCATACTGTTTAAGAGCAATGGTACCAAATACTAATGAAATGGATGTAAACTTTTGACTTTTCAGGAAGTAATAAAAATACCTTAAAACAATCTTTATCTCTCATTATTCTGGCATTTGGAAAATATAAATAATTTTGGTTCCTAATTGACCTAAAATGGGAAAAGTTTCTGATTTCATGTCAGATGATGTGAGAAAAACCTGCAGATGTGTCTTTTTAGGTAATGTATGTAAACTTTGGGTTTCAACTATATATTTCATAAGTATATGTTTGTTAGATAAAAGTCAGAACATTAGGCAGGGATAAAAAAGAAGATTGGTGCTGCAAGAAGCTGCTATACAAAATGTATATTGCCACCTTTGTAACAAACTGAAGAATAAACTACAATTTGATTTATTACATTCAAAAAATGCAGTAAAAAAAAAAATTCTTGTGTGCCCAATAATAATAAAACAAAAAAAGACTATGGCTCCATTTCCTAAACTAGTGCAGCCCAAATTCATAAACTAGTGAGGCGGCATGTGTTAAAAGTGGCATGTGCCTTGCCATAAATTTTACTCAAGCCATAGACTGGAGTATGATTTGTTGAATAAAGTACATCACAGCTTGAATGAATTAGATAAACGGTATTGCCACATTTCATCAAGCCCCCATCTGTCATGAGTGTATCATGGCCTGATGAGATCTTAGATCATCTTTAAAGCCCTCTCATCATTTCATTTACACTGAGTAGGCGTTTATATTAGTCCATTTGGTGCTGAAGTGGTTAAGGTTTCTTTTCTATCCTGCTGTGATTGACATGTAGTTATTAATCCCAGCTGCAGCCATTCCCTTTCGCAATATAAACTCACTCCGTACTTTCTGCTATGCCAGTTATAGTTCATTCTATACTGACCTGTGAAGGAGTTGTCTCTGGAGAAAGCTGCGGTAATCTTTCCAGTTGGTGTGGTGGAGTCTCTCTCTGGAGAAGAATTAAAGTTTTTTTTGTTGAATCTGTCTCCCGTGTTTGTCTCCCCTCCTTGTGTTCTCTTATTGTGTTCTCTTAATATTAGTAGTAAGACTAATGTCTTGCTGGCCTGCTCACTAATCAGGGATAATCCAGGATCAGCCAGCGCCTACACACGTGGGGAAGGGCCCATCTAGGGACTTTAGGGAGCTTGGGGATCATCCACAGGTGAGTTAGGTGGGGACCCCTCACCATATCATCAAAGCCTCCCTTTTTATTATCCCTGGTGTATCACTCCTCTCCTCTTACGCCGCACACCGAGTGGTCCCTTGCCTCGATGTGACACCATCCTGCCCCAGCTCTGCCGAGCTGACCAAAACTGTCATGAAAATGCCAAAAGTAGCCATTTTTTTGCACAACTCCACATTGCACAAAAAACTTTTAACTTTTCAAAGTACCGTATTTTACATCAGAATTCAGGTACAATAGCTTTGATAAATCGAGGACAATATATACTTGATTTTGCTGTATTCGTAGTGACCTGGAGAATGATGTTAAAGGTAATGTATCGCGTTTTTTTATTTTTGTATTAAAAATAGTGATTATGAAATCAAGTATTTCTAATACAAAATGAAAATCACTGCTTATTTAGTTTTTATTTAATTCTAATTTTACTGGAGGCACTGGGGGCAATGCTGGATTTGCTGTGTGTGTAACGACAGTTACTCACTCCTTTATGGCAGCCCCTGTGCATAGAGAACAGTGGTCGGGATCCGACCCCATCAGTAACGTTACAGTAGGCGTCTGCTGTGACCTGGACGCGCCCCCTGTGCTGTCCAGATCACAGCAGAGGGAGGAGATCAGCGCCATCACTGTGTAGCTCACAGCCATGCTGTTTGCCCCACTTTACCCCTGTCAACCACCGGGATGTGTGAGTACGGGCCACCTCCCCTCGCCTCCCCTCTTTACCTTCTCCAATGACACCCCCTCCCTCCGCTCTACCCAGCCCCCGCTCTGCCCCCGCTACTTCTACCGCCGTCGCCCCTGCCCCCCGCCGTTACCATCTCTAATGACACCCCCTCCCTCCGCTCTACCCAGCCCCCGCTCTGCCCGTCGCCGCCGCTGCTGTGTGGTTGTGTGTTTGTGTGCCACTGCATGTGAGTACCGCTGCTGCTACCATCTCCAAAAACACCCCCTGCTCAACCCCTCCCCCTTCCACCTGACACCTGTCGGCCTGTGTGTGTAGCAGGGATACTGCCTGCAGGGTTGTGTATCTAATCCTATCCTGTGTGATACTGTCTGCAGGGCTGTGTATCTAATCCTCCTGTGTGAAACTGCTAAGCCGTGTATCTAATCCTATCCTGTGTGATACTGTCTGCAGGGCTGTGTATCTAATCCTCTTCTGTGTGATACTGTCTGCACGGCTGTGTATCTAATCCTCTCCCATGTGATACTGTCTGCTGAGCCGTGTATCTAATCCTATCCTGTGTGATACTATCTGCTGAGCCGTGTATCTAGTCCTATCCTGTGTGATACTGTTTGCACAGCTGAGTATCTAATCCTCTCCTGTGTGATACTGTCTTCTGAGCCGTGTATCTAATCCTATCCTGTGTGATACTGTCTGCTGAGCTGTGTATCTAATCCTATCCTGTGTGATACTGTCTGCACGGCTGTGTATCTAATCCTCTCCTGTGTGATACTGTCTGCTGATCCGTGTATCTAATCCTATCCTGTGTGATACTGTCTGCAGGGCTGTGTATCTAATCCTCTCCTGTGTGATACTGTCTGCATGGCTGTGTATCTAATTCTCTCCTGTGTGATACTGTCTGCTGAGCAGTGTATCTAATCCTAGTCTGTGTGATACTGTATGCTGAGCCCTGTATCTAATCCTATCGTGTGATACTGTCTGCAGGGCTGTGTATCTAATCCTCTCCTGTGTGATACTGTCTGCATGGCTGTGTATCTAATTCTCTCCTGTGTGATACTGTCTGCTGAGCAGTGTATCTAATCCTAGTCTGTGTGATACTGTATGCTGAGCCCTGTATCTAATCCTATCGTGTGATACTGTCTGCAGGGCTGTGTATCTAATCCTCTACTGTGTGATACTGTCTGCAGGTCTGTGTATCTAATCATATCCTGTGTGATACTGTCTCCTGAGCTGTGTATCTAATCCTATCCTATGTGATACTCCTGCTGTCCTTGGTGACACTTTAGACATTTCTGGTCACCAACAAAATGTCTCTGCACTATGTCCCTATATGTCATTCTCTGTTATCTGTTGTAAACAGTCAGATTAGGAGGGGGAGGCATGAAATCACACACAGGAGAGCAGACTCCGCCCACTTTACTGCAGCTGTAATATGAGCTTTTTCTACAGTGGGATTTCTGTAGGATTTCAGAAGCTGCTCCCCCTAGTGTTTAACAGTGGAAAATATCAAACTTTTTATTTTTTTTATATTTTGCTCAATTTAAAACAAATAATAATATTTAAACAAAACATTAAAACATTATTACTTTACATTTTTTCAGTTATTGAAATGTATTTTTTTTTTACCACACCCTCCCTTTAACACCAACTAGCTGGCTAAAAATAAATAGAAAAAACTATTCTAAAATTGTTATTTTCTGCTCATCTTAACTTTGAAAGATAAAGTTTGATATTTGCGTAATCATATTGACCCAAAGAAGAAAGGTGATGTGTTATTTAGGCTGCTTTCACACTACGTTTTTTTTAACATGCGTTCTGAACATTTTTTTTGCTGCATAAGCGGATCCTGTTTTTCTAAAGAAAAACGCATGCAAACGCAAGTGTTATTTTACAGGATCCTACCACTTGAAGTTTATGGGCGGGCATTGGAGTCATGTGATCGGGAGTGAGGGAAACTGAACGTGACAGACTGGAAATTCAGATGCCGCTGGGGAAAAAAGAGAGAGAGGAAGCGAGAGAGAGAGAGAGAGAGAAAGAGAGAGAGAGAGAAAGAGAGAGAGAGAGCGAGAGAGAGAAAGAGAGAGAGAGAGAAAAAAAGAGAGAGAAAAAGAGAGAGAAAGAGAGAGAGACAACGAAGAGAGAGAGGAGAGAGAAAGAGAGAAGAGAAAGAGAGAGAAAGAAACAAACTCACTCTCTTTGGTTTCTGGGCATGCTCAGTACACCAAACAGGATCCTGTCTATCAGTATACCACCGTTCACATGCGTTTGCATCAACGCATGTTAACGCAAGTCCATTGCAAATGCATTGAAATAAAAACGTATTTGCACTGCATCCGCTTTTGCAGCAAAAAAACATTCAGGACGCATGTTAAAAAAACGTAGTGTGAAAGCAGCCTAAGAATGATGAGGAAGCACTAAAATTTTTTAAACTTAAACAATTTCTGACATTTAATAGGCAGTAATGGTGAGCAAGCACTAAAGTGCCCAGGTTCTCGTTTCTTGACTCAAGCAGCTCTGATGGGTTCGCCTCGAGTAACAAGTATAATGGAAGTCAGTTAGTGATCGGCAGTCCAGCTTTGCGCCCACATCCAGCCAAACAGAAACAGAGCATTTCCGGGGGGAGGGTGAGCAGGTTTTGTTCTATACAGGGGTTGTCCAGACTTATTAAATGAGTCCATAGTGGTCTGAAAATAAAAAAAAATGTACACATACTCACCTACTAGATTCCCGTCACTCCTCGGTACTGCTGCCCAATTTCTCTTTTCCTCTTCCAGTGTTATGTGCTGTTTGAGGTGGAAGAGACAGCCTCATAGCTCTCTCCTAACTAGGATAATATGTTATTGCTGCATCCAACATGGAGACCAAAAAGAGAGATAGACAGAAGTACTTAATGATGCATCATGAAAATTCAATATAGGTCACATCCTTAAAGGGAAACTGTTTTAAAGGGAACCAATCATCGGGATTTTCGTATATAACCTAAAGACAGTGCTATACTGGCACTACCAGGCTGAGTCTATACATACCTTTAGTAGTGAGCTCGGATGTTTAGGTTTTGAAATCCAAGAAAGTAAAGTTTATAAAATCGGCAGCTACTTGAGTGACAGCAGCTGAGGAGCAGATAATATCTGGGGATCAGATAATATCAGCTAACAAAACTGATATCAGAAAGCAACATTTTTCTGTTGGCTGAGGCCCCGCCCCTTCTGGTTACATGGGTATGACCTCACCACAGGTCCTAGAAGTGAAAAGTTACATCGATTGTATAATACTTATGCTAATTCTAATAGTGGGAAGAGATAACCCTGACTACCCCCTGAGATATTATCTGCTCCTCAGCTGCTGCCACTCAAGATTCTGATGATTTTATAAACTTTACTTTCTTGGATTTCAAAACCTATACATCCGATCTGACCACTAAAGGTATGTATAGAATCAGCCCGATAGCGCCAGTATAGCACTGGCTTTAGGTTATTTAGGTTTTCTTGGACTTCAAAATCTACATAATTCTCTGATTTGTGGGCATAAAAATTAAAAGTTTGCATTTTGCGACATTTTCACCAAATTTCACAAATAAAATATGATCTTAAATTTACCAATAACATGAAGTATAACATGTCACAATAAAACAGTCTCAAAATCACTGGGATCCGTTCAAGCATCCAGAATTAACTCATACTGTTACACTGATCAAAATTGAAAAAATTGGCCTGGTCAGAAAGGTGAAAAAAAACCCTAAAGCCTAAAAACGAAAAATCATGATGTCGGGAGGAGGTTAAGTCCTAGAGCTGATTCAGTTAGCAGAGTCAAACACTATGTTCATTGTATGAATAATATTTTTAATAAAATACTGATACTCAGAAACCTTGAAAATCAGTACTTAGTGGAAAACAATTCGTCAATGGCCAGTTTTGACCCTTTTTTTTTTTAGCAAGCTTTAAGGTCAGTTATGTTGGATATATTTTCATCTGTTCCTCCCTTATAATTGTCATTATATGGTGTTGGCACTGGATGCTAACTGATCAATCATTAATTTCCATTCCACGTGTCATATAACTTGTCCGGAAGATGTAAAACTGAGGGAGGCTGCCCTACCAAACAATGAGCGAAAAGGGAGTACAGAAACAGCCAGTGCAGATACAGGTATGGCATTCAGGGGCGCAGACAAATGTTTTCTTTACGCTTTGTGAGACTCTAAGTGATCAGGCATTAACTGTGTGTGTGAACCTTCTCCGTTTTATACCAGAATTAAGATTTCTGATCAAAGGTGCAATCTCCTCTCTGAATTTTAGATGGAGGGAATTTATTATTCCAGATACTCTAGAAAACTGGCGTCCAACAGTCGTAAAATTGGTTGCCCAATATTTAGTGACCCTTTGCCTTTTTGCCCTTTTATCAGGCCCACAACTAACTGAAATAGTGGGTGGGGCTTAGAAAAAGGGGGCATGGCCTACTGCTAATTGACAAATTTACATTAAGAGCCAGAAATATGGTACACATTGTAACTGAACTCTATGCCAGCTCATGGTTATCATGGATTCATTTTACAAATTTTACATTTTACACCACACAGACCACCCAAAGATGTGGCAAATGTACCTCTTACTAAACTTGCAGCACCCTTTTCCACGGGGCTATAAGTTCAGGTCTTTTATACAAAATACCAGTCTTAATAAAGTCCCTACTATATTTCTGAATCCACTAAGCGTTACCAGTTAAGGCCCCCTACACACAGCCATGTCTCCGGTACGTGTGGTGTCTGTTTCCACACGTACCAGTGACGCGGACACACGTAGACCCATTACATTCAATGGGTTTGTTCACATGTCTGTGTTTTGACTCCAACCATGTGGCCGTGTGGAGCACACACGTGTCCGTGTGCTCCACAAGGTGACATATCCGTTTTTGTCTGACAGCACAGATGTCACACAGACTTTACACTGATGTGCTTTGTGTGACACGTACCGTAGGACACCTCACCAAAATTTCATGGATTTTTATACTTACCTGTCTCTGGAGCTGCTGTCACCGGCGCTGCTGTAATTTCCGGGTGATGCTCATTATGTCTCATGAATATTCACTGCAGTGACTGCAGACCCAGAAGCAAGTGTGACAGCAGTTCCGGAGGTAGCTAAGTATACAAGTTCATGCTATCCATGTGTTATCCAGATGTCATGAGGATCGCACACGGACAGCACACTGATGAAACACACACTGACACATGGATGGCCCACGCAACTCCACAAATGACTGTGCAAAACGTTTTTGTTTTGTTTTTTTGTATGGACATGTGGAGGGGGCTTAAAGTAAAGATTGCATATGCCGGCTATCGCCAGTTTTGTAATGTCACATGTAAATGTAGTGCTGATCAAGACACAAAAAAGGCGCTTATTAGAAACACTTTATATACTTAATAACAAGCTCAAGCATGCAAAAAGGATCTCTGTTAGGGTATAATTACGGATAAGTATAATATGATAAAAAAAATTGGATTGCACTTGCACCAGTGTTAGGCTATGTGTGCAGTTTCCGTTTTTTCATGCGTTTCCGCAGCGTTTTGAACTGCAGCGTTTTAATGCAAAATTGCATGCGTTTTGATTTCCAGGCAAAGTCTATGGGAAATAGGGCTTTCTTGTGCGCACTAAGCTTTTAAAAATGCTGCGTTTTTGATGTCAAAAATGTGTCCAAATCTCTGCGTTTGAAGAAGCAACATGTCAATTGTTTTTACCATTTTGGCAGCGTTTTGCTAACATTGAAGTCAATGAGAATTATCAAAACGCATCCTAAAAGAAATTTCTAGCGTTTTACATGCTTTTTTGATGCTAATCACATGCTTTTTTGACAAAATCAAAGCATGCGTTTTTGGCATTATAGTGAGGTCAAGAGGTTTCCAATTGCCCTCACATCCATTCCGACTTTAAAAAATGAGTCAAACAATACTTTTACCTTATTTTGAACATAATTATTAAATCTCATTAATCATTTTTTGTAAATTATCATTATAGTGTATGATTTAAAGGTTAAAACGCACGGCACAAGGACAATTCGTGTGAAGTCCATTTTTTACTGGCTCCATACCATTCTGTAAGATAGAACCCTATAAATGGTCCTGTAAATGATTGTTCAGTAATAGCTCCTGAGAAAAAAAACGTTAGTCACATGGATGTCATATGGATGCTACTCGAGAAAAAAATGCACATTCACATAAAACTCGCATGACATATGTTATACCAAACAGACTTCACAGAATCACAGCAATTTTATATGCGGAGATGTGAGAAAATCCTTAGGGTTACTTTACACATTGCGACATCGCTAGCATCGGCTAGCGATGCCGAGCGCGATTGTACCCGCCCCCGTCGCACATGTGGTATGTGGTGATTGCTGCTGTAGCGAACATTATCGCTACGGCAGCTTCACACGCACATACTTGCTCGGCGACGTCGCTGTGACCGCCGAACAATCCCTTCTTCAAGGGGGAGGTGAGTTCGGCGTCACAGCGACGTCACCACGACGTCACTAATAGGCCGGCAAATTGCAGCGGAGGGGCGGAGATGAGCGGGACATAACATCCCGCCCACCTTCTCCCGGGACGCAGATAAGGTGATGTTTGTCGCTCCTGCGGGTTTACACACAGCAATGTGTGGAGCTGCAGGAACGACAAACAACATCGTACCTGCGGTCGACCCGACATTATGAAAATGACCGATGCTGCACAGATCACCGATTTTCGACGCATTTGCGATCGTTTATCTTCGCAAAAAGGATTTACACGCTGCGATGTCGTTACCGGCGCCGGATGTGCGTCACTAACGACGTGACCCTGACGATATTTCGGATGCGATGTTGCAGCGTGTAAAGTACCCCTTACTTTGTATAGAAAGTTATAAAATGTACTAGGGCTGCTTCAGACCTCTCTGGGGCCCTGGCTTTAACAAGCAAAGTTTTCAAGATTTCAGAAAAATCTGTGTATCCCTATTTTTGAACTCAAAAGCTTTATTGTAATTACTGCTGTCCATAATTCATATCCTTCGTTAGGGAAGATGACTATTCAATAAGAAACACAGATTATATCACACTGGTTAAGTATGATCTTGGATTGTTACTGATTTTTTATTCTGCTATAAAAGAGCTCTATGGGTGTGAGCACTCTCAACGAAAACCAACCTTCAGGATTTTGCTGTATGAAGTAAAGGCAGTGCCATACTGGCACTACCATGCTGTATTCAGTCATATCTTTTGTTAAAAGATGTGATCCGTGGTTGAAGAAATATCTTTAACCCCTTCACAATCTAGGACGTATCGGTATGGCCTAAATCATGAAGGGGTGATCACCGCTGACTGCTGCGGTGAGCCAGCTGTGATCCCCACACGTCTGCTGATTTGTACAGCAGACATGTGTGCCTCGCAGACGCAGGTGGATCTGTGATTCACCCGCGCATGTTAACCCCTTCAATCACACTGTCAAAATGGGACAATGCAATTTAAATGGTCGCAGTGGGTAACGCATACTTACCCGCCGCCATCGGAGGCCCCGTGACGTGATGACGGGGAGCTGATGGTTGCCATGGTAGCATAGGGTCATGTGATGACTCCTGTCGCTGTCATGACTCACTTCCTATTACAGCCGGCAAAGTGCTGGCTGTAACAGAAGATGAACATTTCTGCTGATCTGAGCTGTGCAGCCCTGATCAGGAGAAATGAATGAGTGATCAGACTGCTGATCCTTATAGTCCCCTAGGGGGACTAGTAAAATGAAAAAGAAAGTAAAAAAGGAAAAAAGTTTTAAACAATTAAAAATTAAATAATCTGATCGGTAAATGGCATAACGGCAAAAAAATTCCAAAGGCCAAAATTACGGGTTTTTTGGTCGTCGCAAGTTTTGCGCAAAATGCAATAACAGGCGATCAAAACTTAGCATCTGTGTAAAGATTGTACTATTAAAAAAGTCAGCTAAAGAGGAAAAAAATAAGCCATCACTTAGCCCCATATCCCAAAAAATGAGAACACTACCGATCGAAGAAAATGGAGCAAAAAGTGCACCACATTTTTTGGACAAACTTCTGAATTTTTTTCAACCCTTTAGATAAAAGTAAACCTATACTTGTTTGGTGTCTACGAACTCGAACCGACTTGAGGCATCACACCGACCAGTCAGTTTTACCATATAGCGAACACAGTGAATAAAATATCCCAAAAACAATCATGGAATCGCCCTTTTTTTTTTTTTTTTTCAATTTTTCCGCACTTTGAATTTTTTGCCGTTTTCCAGTACACTATGTGGTAAAACGTATGGTTTCATTTAAAAGTACAACTTGTCCCACAAAACACAAGCCCTCATATGGAAAGATTGATGGAAAAATTTAAAGAAATACGGCTCTCGGAAGAAGGGGAGCTAAAAACGGAAAATCACCCGGGGGTTAAGGGTTTAATCAAAGTTACAGAAATGCATTGCACCCTTGATTGACATGTACTTCGATGCAGGTCTCGCAGAGCGGGTCCTCAGTTTAAAGTCCTCCTGCAGCGTCCTCAAATGCAGCAAATGGCGGTGTGACACGATATTTAAATAAAGAAAAGGGGGCGTGCCATAGAGGATCCAGGAGGAGGAATATACAGCGAGGACCCGAACCACAAAGGCCCGCCCCCGTTGCACACATCAATCAAAGGTGCAGGGCATTTCAGTAACTTTGATTAAACATATTTCTTCAAACAAGCATCCTGTCTTTCAACAAAAGGTATGCTTGGATACAGCATCCTAGTGCCAGTATGGCACTATCTTTACTTCATAAAGTAAAATCCTGGTGGTTGATTCACTTTAAGACTCCTTTCAGTCTGGAGATCAGTGCTGATCAAACATAGAACTTTCTCACATTTACAGTATCTATGAGATATTAAAGGATTATGTTTACTAGACTTCACCTTTAATGTATCTGAAAATATTTTACATAATTTTTAACAAACTTTCCAATGCAGTGAACACACTAACGCATTTTAAAGCTGTTGTTGCGTTTTCGGCAATCTTTGTATTGCTTTATTATACACTGGACAGAATGTTACAGTAAATATTTAATACATTAAGACCCCGATTTATTAAGAGTTTTGTAAGGCGCGTGCAGTAATGGGATTCATTGATAGGTGCACACCACTTCATCTTCTCAGTGACGTACACCTCCATGCACTTCACCAGAAATGATACTCCAGTCAATGACTGGAGTAACAGTTCTGATATAAGCGATACTGGCACTTTTCCTCATTCTGGCTCCTCCACTATTATGCCCATTTTGGCAAAGCTATGGAAACTGGTGTGAAAACAGAAATTCGCAAAAATTTTGTGCAAGTCCAAGTTGGGCAAACATTCTACGACTTTTTAATGTCTTTTATGACAGTTTTCTAGCATAAAAACTTTGATCCATCAGCCCCCTAGTATACTGTATAATAGTTACATTCCTCAATTCAGCAATTAAATGTTAAGATCTTCTATATGCTTCTTTTGCTTCTTTAAGAATTCCTCATGGATTTTAAAGGATTCCGTCAGCAGATTTTTATACCCAAAACTAACATCACCTATGTAAAGTCCTTGTAATGTTCATCACGGCAATGCCTTTGTCTTAGGCTATGTTCACATTTCCGTTGTTTAGGATCAGTCACAATCCGCCGCTCTGATAAACAACGCAATCCGTTTAGCGGATTTTTTTTTTTTTACTAAGAAGGAGAGTGATGGGGTGTTACGCCAGATGACCTGGTCTCCACAGTCACCAGACCTGAACCCAATCAAGATGGTTTGGGGTGAGCTCAACCGCAGAGTTAAGGCAAAAGGGCCAACAAGTGCTAAGCATCTCTGGGAACTCCTTCAAGACTGTTGGAAGACCATTTCCGGTGACTACCTCTTGAAGCTCATCAAGAGAATGCCAAGAGTGTGCAAAGTAGTAATGAAAGCAAAAGGTGGCTACTTTGAAGAACCTAGAATATAAGACATATATTTTCAGTTGTTTCACACTTTTTTAAGCATTTCATTCCACATGTTTCATAGTTTTGATGCCTTCAATGTGAATCTACAATTTTCAGAGTCCTGAAAATAAAGAAAACTCTTTGAATGAGAACATGTGTCCAAACTTTTGGTATGTACTGTACAATGCATCAGTCACAAGCGTAAAGCAACGCAAGTGACTGATTCAAAAAAACGAAAATGTGAACATAGCCTTAGAAATCATTGTGTTACGATTCCGATGTGCAGAGCATCTTGTGTGGTTATGTTCTGCCATGTGCAGAGCCTTTTGCAGGTTTAGATGCTCTTCTGTTTGTCTTGAATACCTATGGATGGGTTGCCTCTCAGCTCTGGGTTCTACGCTGGTCCTGGGAGGTGTCTACACAGGTGCTCATCATTTCTGGTCATTGCTCTGCTACATTAGGGAGCATGTCATTAGTCGTACTTCCTGGTTATATAGTAGTACTCACGGCTCCCGTAGTGTTTAGTGATTTGATCTTGACCTCTGACTTCAGACCTCCTCCTGACCACATCCCCGTCTGTTCCCTGTATTCTGTATGTACCTCCTGGCTCCTGACCCTCAGCTTGTATCTTGACCCCATCTCTGTCTGCTCCCAGTGTTCTGTCATTACCCCCTGGCTCCTGACCTTCAGCTTACACCTTAACCTCATCTCTGTCTGCTCCCAGTGTCCTGTGGTGACCTTCTGGCTCCTGACCCACGGCATGTATCTTGACCTCGTCTCTGTCTGCTCCCAGTGTCCTGTCGTTACCTCCTGGCTTCTGACCTTGGCTTGTCTGACTACCTCTCCATTCACTGCATGCAAGTAGTGTCTATTGCCACCTAGTGATGGACATTACATTAGTGCCACCTAAAAGGAGAGAAAGATGCGACCAAATGCCATTTGTGCAAAAGTGATGTCTTTATTAGGTCAGGGAAGGTGAAAGATGCGGCACAACCACAAGTGAAAAAGCAAGACACAGGCAATCCAAGATATAATATATGATAGAAAAACCGTATAACCACTAAAATTAGTGCCAACCCATAATTAATGGGATGGTATACATTGTCCACCAGGATGGCATCCAATAAAGAGTAACCGGACCACAATCGATCCAATCGGTTACACATGCAATTGCATGTAAAGGATGAAGTAGAAAATAAACCGCATAGGATTGGCAGACATACCTGGGAGACAAGAAACCTCGGAGAGCACTGTGACCTGTGTCACCCGACGGCCGTTTCGGCGTCCAAGCCTTCGTCAGGGGGAGTGGCAATTGTGAGGGAGTGGGAGATTAAAAAGAGGACGATAGCCAATCAAATCCGATGTACGAGGGGAGTGACGCATGTAGTGCCTTAGCAACCAAAAACGTCATCTGCCCGCCGCGTCGCCCAGCACATGACATTTCCGGTCACATGACCGTCAATGCCGGTCACGTGAGCGGACGTCATATACAGGGTGGATCGATGCAGCAGAGCAGCGACGTCCCGGAGCGGGCGGCACGCATGCGTGCTCGCACATTGGAGTCGTAAAGGGGAACGGCTGCAGTACTCCGACATATCATATAGTCAGATACTATAAATATAGCAGTACAATCGGGCCATAACACCATCATAATAGTAAACATATGGGAAACACACCATAAAATGATAGCACATTAGAGTATGAATTATAGATACAAAATAACAGAGGGTCAAGGTTACCATTATATTAGTAATAGAATATATTGTAAATACATATACTGCATGATCCTCAGTTCCAGTATAAGAAAATAAAGTCAATTTCGAAAGGTATCAAAGGACATAATATGTCACGAATGGACAAGGCCATCAAAACCATGGTTGTTTCCACTAAAGACCAATAACAGATATACATATATATACACAAAGATGTATAATAAGTACAAAATGGACAAGCAATGAAGGTCCGAAATGTATAAATAATGTAGAGCATAAGGCAAATATGGTTCAGGTGGAAAACACAACCATGGAATTAGTAGCACTGGGGCCTATAGAGACATATCCATATATATGACCATGGAGGACCAAACAATGGACATGTCTATATTTAAATATACAAGACCCTAAGGATGATACAGTACTTGACTAGACCACATAAATTACATAAAAATAAGCCTTATAATAATTCCATGTCCCATTGCATTGAATCACTGGTGTCAAAATCCATAGATAGCTGAAAAAATCCTGGATTATATAACGTTGTCCATAGGTTCATAATACTTGATGGTGATGGGTATTCACAGCAATTGGTCCAAGTTGGTACCGATATATATAGAAGATCCATGAACTGATTGGCTATCTAAATAAGAGATACATACGAAAGTTAAAATAATAAAAACAGAAAATAAACTATCACAAGAATGAGGCATATGATATATTTTCATTAAGGCCCAAGGGGTGGAGGGTTTTAAGGGTCCAGATCCATTTGGTTTCCATTCTGGCTAGTTTTTGGCTGATTTTTCCACCACGGATATTAGAGTCCAAACGGTCAATTCCTCTAACCCTAAGAAGTGATGGATTAGATTGATGGTAATGTCTAAAGTGGCGAGGAATCGTCTTAAGGGATGAAATATCAGAACAGTCAGCAGCCGCTGCTATCCTGTTCACATGCTCTCTAATGCGAACCTTAAATTGTCTAGTGGTTAGGCCCACATAAATCTTGGGGCAAGGGCACACCGCATAGTAAATAACTGCAGATGTAGTGCAAGTTATAAACTTATTAATGTGGAAAGTATGGACTCCCTCTGAATCTGTGAATGAATCAACCCTCTCCACATTAGGACATGCTACGCAGTGGCCACACGGTGTACAACCAGTCCGTACTGTTGAAGAGCCAAAAAGAGGAGGCTGAATGGGAGCTTCATAGTGGCTCGTAACCAGATGGTCCCGGAGGTTCTTTGACCTGCGAATGCTGATCATCGGTCTATCCGGAATGATCCGTGCCAAAATAGGATCAGCCTGTAACACAGGCCAGAATTTTTGAAGGCAAGAACGCATTACCGGAAACTGTCCATGGTAGTTTGTAACAAAGCGCACTGTTTCACGTGATGATGTTTTCTTTGGAGTGTACAATAGAGCATGACGGGTGGAATACTTAGCTCTATTGTAGGCTCTCTTTACACACCTTTTGCTATAGCCTCTGGCGTAAAATTGATGTTTTAATTCAAGGGCTCTTTTTTCAAATTCAGAATCTACGGAACAAATTCTGCGAAGACGCAAGAACTGCCCCACTGGAATAGATTGGATCATGTGATATGGGTGTGACGATGTAGCATGTAGCAACATGTTCCCCGCAGTTGCTTTACGAAAAATGTCCGTTTGAAGGGTATTAGAGGCATCCTTCGTAACCATGACATCAAGAAAGGAGATTGACTGTGTGTGGTGAAGATAGGTGATTCGTATATTCATGTCATTGGAATTCAAGGACCTCTTAAATTCATGGAGTTCTATCTCCTTGCCCTGCCAGATCATAAAGATGTCGTCGATGTACCGCGTCCAAAAAGGGACGCGGTCCATCGACGACAGTTGATCCGACAGAAAGAGATCCCTCTCCCACAGCCCCAGGAACAGGTTGGCATATGAGGGGGCAAAGGAAGCCCCCATCGCTGTTCCCTGGAGCTGCAGGTAAAAGGACCCCTTAAATACGAAGAAATTGTGTGACAATGTGAACTCCAGGAGTTCCATGACAAGAAATACAATATCTGTAGGGAGGTTGGACATCTCCAGAAAAAAGCGAGTAGCCCGAAGTCCATCATGATGACGAATGCTGGTATACAGGGATTCTACATCACCTGTTACCAGCAACGAATCCTCACCCACACACAATCCATCAATTTTTCTAAGAAAATCACTGGTGTCCTTAGTGAATGATGGCAGTCCCTCAACCAATGGTTGGAGCTTGGCATCAATCCACCTATTGATGTTCTCCATAAAATTATCTCTGCCTGATACAATTGGACGTCCAGGCGGAATGTTGATATCCTTATGTATTTTAGGCAGGAGGTATAATGTTGGGACTACGGGCTCAGCCACCTGCAACGCCAAAGCCAGATCTTTAGTGATCACATCATTTTCCAGAGCCACTTTTAAGATCTTTTGAAGTTGGATGGTGAATGCAGACAAAGGGTTATATGTCAACTTTTTGTAGCAGGCCTTATCCCGTAATTGTCTGTATGCCTCCTTTTCATACAGCTCTTTAGGCCACACCACAATGTTTCCCCCTTTGTCTGCAGGTTTTAATATTACGTCAGGCAAAGCCCGCAATTCACGCAACCTAATACGCTCCTGTCTAGTAAGATTGTCATGACAGATGTCTGTAGGTATACCATCAAACTCCCTAGAGACCAGTTGCACAAACAAATCTATGTTGGCACATGATGACAATGGTGGAAATTTCTTGGAGCGAGGACGTATAGAAAGAGGAATCTTACCTCCCTCAGATGTATCATGGTCACCTGCCAGTTCCTCAAGGTCACGTAGGGCTACTTGTTCCTCCTCTGTTGGAAAAAGATTATGAAGGTTGACATCAAAAAAGTGTTTTTTGAAAATTAGAGAGCGAGCAAAAAGATGCAAATCCTTTGTAGCAATAAATTTGTCAAATCTGGCAATGGGAGAAAAAGTAAAGCCACGCTCTAAAAGAGAGATATCAGAAGGTAACAATACATGGGAGCTAAGGTTAATCACCTTATTATATTATATAATATATATATTAATATTATATATTATAGTGTCTGTACCCGGATGTCCTATAATTATCCGTTTTGTTTACAGATGTCTTATTCTCTCTGTGCTTTCCAATGGCCATGCCAGACCTGGTAGTGATGTTAGAACGGAAGGAAGATGCATCAGATTGGTCACTTACTGCAGAATTTGAAGAAAACGAGGAGGAACGAGCAGCCCTAGGCGAGCCAGGTGGACCATGTTTCCAATGATAGACCGTTTTTTGGGCGAAATCCCGCTGATCACGTGCCAGCTTCCTAGCCTGTGTATCATGGATTTTTTTCACACAGGAATCCAGTGCTTTTTCTAATCTTGCGTCATACGTGGATATCTGATCAGCTGGACAATCAGTTTTAAATTTAAATTGAGACTCATCAAGTTTGCTGTCAATCTCAGCAATGGTTTTAGTGTTGGATTCTACCAAAAGTTCCATGAATGTTGAAGAGCAATTATTGCAAGCCTCTTCCCACCTGGAGATAAATGTATCATCATCAATAGTGAATGTGGGTATAACCCGGACCCTTAACCCCCTGGGTATCAGCTTTTTGGAAATATATTTTTGTAAAAATAAGCGATTCCACCAAAGTCTAGATCTTTTGAGTTGTAGGTACTGTATGGTGGTAAATGCTTCCTCAAGGTTGTGATCACTTGTGGTTAATGTGTCACAACTGGTTTCACCGAACACCTGATTGGCTTGGTCAAGCCAACTTTTTTCTCGTCTCTGTCTGCTCCCAGTGTCCTGTCGTTACCTCCTGGCTTCTGACCTTGGCTTGTCTGACTACCTCTCCATTCACTGCATGCAAGTAGTGTCTATTGCCACCTAGTGACGGACATTACATTAGTGCCACCTAGTGACAGACATCACATCTTGTTTCCGTTTTTGAGCAATCCATTAGTCAATTTTTATGCAAATGAGTTGCAAGTGCAGCGAGATTGTCCCTGTTCTCACAGCTCTCCAGCATCTCTCCTTATTTCCCACCCACCACCTGCCTCCTCTCAGTGACTGATCGGTCACTCTTGTCTGTTCCTGTTTGAGATCTCGCTTGGGTATCATCATGAATATATATATATATATATATATATATATATATATATATATATATATATATATATATATATATATATATGAATAAAGCACTGCGGAATTTGTTGGTGCTATAGAAATAAAGATTTATTATTATTGTTATTATTATTATTATTCCCAACAGCAGTGCATGTAATACCCTCGGGAATTACAGCATCTATGCGAGATTTCAGGCTGTGGAGACAAGAGTGACCTATCAGTCACTGAAAGGAGGCAGGCAGCGGGCTAGGAACTAAGGAGAGAGTCTGGAGAGATGTAAGAGCAGGGCCAATCTCACTGTACCTGCGACTCATTTACTAAAAAATGCCTATAGATTTCTCAAAAACAGTAAAACATTATCGGGACTTTACTTAGATTACATAAGTTTAGGATATAAAAACCTGCGCACTCTTTAAGATTTGCATTTGTAGTCACTATAATGGAACCATAAATGAATGGAATGAATGGAATATAAATAAATGGAGCCACAGAGTATAAAGATCTGCTCTGCTCATGTTGCAGCATGTATTCATCACCTGACCAGAACAGATTTTTGTAAGCAGAAAAAAAATCCAACTATGTTATTGAATTTAATTATTTATTATACAGACTGAAAACCATACTTATCATTTCCTTTATTTTGAAAAGTGTTGAAAAAAGGGAAAATGAAACCATCATATTCTCCCTGTGTTTGTGTGGGTTTCCTCCAGGTTCATCGCACACCCCAATGACAATTTACATTGTGAGCCCTTAGGGATAGGGATGATCTGGAAAGTGCTGTGGAATTAATAGTACTATATTAGTGAGTAAAATAAATGGCTGTCAAGTTAGATAACATGATTGTTTTATTGAATGACTGCATTATCGCCAGCTGTTCTTCTGGGTAGACATTGAAAAGAGGTTTCGGTGTCCTTTTTCAAAGTGAAATTTCTGAGTATACAATAGTACAAGTAAAAGCCAATAAGAAGAAAGGAATGTATTTGTCAAAGATATGCAGACAGTTGTTTTTCTTGTTCTACACGTACTGACCTTCCTGATATTTGGTTAGACTGTTTTACATATTGGAGGAGGAGACAGCAGGGAAACCTGTGAGTCAAACATCTACTTGGGTTTGTGTATAAAGCAACGTGTAACAGATTTTTCTCTTTTAGAGGACACCCGAGCTTCCAGCAGTCATGGCATCAACAGGAGCCAGTAAGCAACCTAGGATACAATGGAAGCATGTCTTCATCGCAGTCATTGTCATTGTGTCAAGCTTGTTACTCGTCGCATCAATTGTGATGATCACGATTGGATATCTGAATCCTTTTGGCACAGTTGGACTTGGAATACTGGGAGGAGGCTGCGTTTTATACTTTTCAGCCATACTCTTTCTCTGCTCTGGCGGCATATGGGTAAAAAACAAGTACTTTGCTGATGAAAATGATGGAGACAAATGGTACCACTCAGCCAGTGAGGATATGACTCTTCTAATGCCAGCCTCAAATGTGAGTGCACCTTCAAAAATGGAAGCTGGGTGTATAAGTGAGACTGAACGTCAATCGGATAATAATAACGTTCCTTTGTGTTCAGTATCCACAGTTTATTCTTCTGTTTCTTCATCTGTATCTTCTGTCCCTGACAGAACAATGTTATATAACTGGCAAGGGGGTGACGAAGAGAAGGCTTTGGAGTGCGATGTCTTTTCATCTTCCCTTACTGCCGTGCAGCACACAGATATGAAGTTACAAGAAAAACTGAAAGTAAAACAGGGAATAAAAGAAGAAATTAACTGTAAAACACCTTCTGATAGCAAAATAAAAGACTTGGAAAAGAAGAAGATTGCTGATTTATCGATTCTTCATAGCAATGTAAAGTCTGTGTCTGATATTCCTCGACAACGCAAACCTTTGGTGATTGATTATGTGGAGACTAAATGTTCCGGTACTGAAGAAAAGCAATTGATGGACCATTACATAAGTGGCCTAAGAAAAGAAGAAAATAAAAGTAATATAAATTCGCAAATTGGTAATAGAAACAATATGTCTAACATGTCATGCTCAGTGGAAGTCCTACCAACCTCTGGAGATCACTCCAAGTATCACCAACGCATGGATGAGAAGTCAAAGCCTATATATGAAAAGAAAACGGTAAATGAACTGCCTAAAAAACAAAGCCAGGAGTGCAAACCGGCATTGGGAAAGAAGAAAATGCAGACTGGTGAAAGGGACAACCAAACACCTGTTAGACACTGGTCTATCATCTCAGAAGAAGATTCTTGGATACATAATCCAAGGGTTCAGGGCAATACAAATGCACCACCAACAGCCATACTGGAGACTGAAAAAAAGCATAGATCTGGTGAAAACATACATACAGAAAACCAAAAGAGAACTAAGGTACCTCTAAAAAACCTGTTGCCAAACACTTGGCTTGATCATTCATAAAAAGTACCTTCATCCAGCAAGATGACAACATCAGAACATTTGAGAACAAAGGGTAACTTTTTGATGAAGAAGTAGAAAAAGCTATTCAGGCAATGTAATATGGAGATTTATGTATCTGGCATTGTTGAACTTTTTTTTTTAGGGGGGAGGGGTGGAATGTTGAAATGATAGGTCTTGTTGAAGAAAAAGGTAAAGTACAGTAGACACTAATGTTCTTTTTTTACTCTTAAAATTGTGTCCCCAACCTGAAAAATAAATAGCACATTCTTCACAGGCATCCGACGAGCTAATAATACACCATCTCTCTTTGAAAAATGTTTAGTAGGGTATCTCAGGGCTCATTTAATTTCTGTTAAAGGGATCTTCTGTGAAGTCATTTTACAGGTGCAGCCAAATACTGTATGGACTTTATCTGAAATCAGTTTTTCTTTGAAAAATGTCAATGATACAAACATTGATGCTATTTATTTAGCTCATATACTATTCGGGGAGTGTCAAATGTATTTATTTTTGCATATGATCGGTTTGTTGTACGTTATTATGGTGTTTCTTTTTGTATTATGGTCTCCAAAACAAAGCAACAAAGTCAGGACATGGAAAAAAAACTTTTCTAACCCATATAGGATTGAAACTGTCATTTCATTTAGGTCTGTGGTTAGAATCACTGCATTGTGTAAACCAAATGTATAACAAGTAAAGGCATATTTCTTACTGTTTCTCAATTTCATACGTGCTGATCCAGCATAACACAACGGTTAGTCATGTTGTTTTTTCTCTTTGCTAGCAGCTAGCGATCACAGTGAGAACTTAAAGTGGTTTTCCGGTAAAATTAAAATTTACTAGTGGCTTAGTATATATAAAAAATAAAATAAACAAAGGTATATTCACTAGTGATGGGCGAATAGAAACTCTTCGTGTTCGGATTATGCTTATCGAATACCGAGTACTATTCCAATACTCATCACGGCAAGAAAAATGCTCAGGTTCCCCTTTGACTTGCATTAGGTTAGTTATTCGTGATGAATACCGGAATAAGACTTTGGGATTCGTTATGACTACTCCAAACACGAATGGTTACTATTCACCCATCATTAATATTCAACTGCCGGTATTGGCGGGATAAGGCGCAGACCGTTTCATATAATGCGTCTATACTGAATGGACGTAAGCAGCTTGGCAGCCAATCATGAGTCACAGCAGTCTTGCTGGTGCTTCCTGTGCAAACGTAGACCACGGAGCACCTTGGACCACGGTAAGTGCCGGTAAGTGTTATAACTTTGTTTATTGCTTTTTAAAATACCAAGCCACTTGTAAAATTGTAATTTTGTCTGGAAAACTCCTATAAGAAATAGGTTTATGGTCACATGAACATTGCATTCGATAGCTTAAAGGGCTTTTTTCCACTAACAAAGTTAATTTATGTTCATTTTAATCAATAGATCTTGGGATAATAATAATTTCCACAATTGGATGTGTTTAAAAAAATGTTTCTGTGCTGAGATAATCTTATATATGTGCCCTGCTCTGTACTGTGTAATGGCCGTGTGTGACCATACAGAGACATGGTCTGATCATACCATACGTACTGAGCAGGGGAGGAAGCAAAAGAGCATACATAAATTTCAGCACGGGATCATAGCTGATTCTTTCTGTGAGGTAACACATTTCACAGTCTGTTTTTAAAAAATGTTTTATTTAAAAGAAATACGGTAGTTATTTGTGATCCCGTGCTGTAATGTCTGTATAATTTTTACTTCTTCCCAAGCAGAAGGTGATGTGGTATGATCAGACCTTGTCCCTGGGTGGTCAGACACGGCCTTACACAGTACATAACAGGAGCACATATATAAGATTTTCTCAGCCAGGAACATTTTTATTAAACACATCAAATTATGGAAGTTATTATTATTCCAAGATCTATTGATTAAAATGAACTTTTAAGTTTGACTGATACTCGTCTGCCAGAAGAGAAATGACTTGATTCTTATTTATATGATTGTTAGTTACCCATGTTACTTACTACCAATAGTTTTTGGTCTTTAAAGGCGGTGTTACACGCTACGATTTATCTGACGATATGTCGTCGGGGTCATGGTTTTCGTGACGCACATCTGTAGTCGTTACGTTAGCAACGTCGTTGCGTGTGACACCTACGTGCAACTCCGAACGATCGCAAATAGGGTGAAAATCGTTGATCGTTGACACGTCGTTCAGTTTAAAAATATTGTTCGTCGTTTGGAACGCAGCAGACATATTGCTACGTTTGACACCCTGCCAACGACGAACAACATCCACACGACCGCCTTGGTCAAACAATATATCGCTGAACGATGTAGCGTCATTTGTGAGAGGTGTACGTGTGATCGCTACAAAACAACCTATGTGCGATCTCGGCAAATCGTTGCAACAATCTGGGCGTGTCACATCGCTAACGAGATCGCTAGCGATGTCGCTGCGTGTAACTGGTCCGTTAGGCTATTGCCAGACACTGTGGCCAAATGAGGCTGAAACTCTGTTCTGCACGATGGCCAATTGCTGCATGATTTTGTTTAACCATTGTGCAGCCATTGGTCTACCATGATTGGGTGAAGCTTATACCACGCTGCCGCCATGTCATCTGGTTGTACCCTTATTAATCTGAATAATTTTTAGGTACACTACACAGCAATGTTGAAAAAAATGTTTTGTGTAGTTGACTTTGTCACTCATGTGTGATATTTTTCACAATGAAGTAACATACATTTCTAAGTACTTTATGTTCTCAGCCTGTTTAGGAATTAAAGAATGAATAAATGAATCATCATTCATGCCATATGATGTTTTTTAAGTTAATTTAATAATAAAATGTATTTATTTGAAGTGTAATTAAATTGTAGTTAATTGTAGTAGTTTGTTTCAATTGTTACAGGCATTATTCGTAAAGATCAAGAGGGTTGACCAAGTTCTAAGTGAAGATAAATGAAACTAATAACAGTACAAAGTACATGAAAGCACTTTTACTAAAGCAGCTAGACTAGTTTATTTGTATTTGTTTTTCAAGGGAGAATTCAATGTATTGACTAAGGCTACTTTCACACATCCGGTTTGAGCACTGCGGCTTAATCCGGCTGTGAAAACTATGCAACGGATGCGGCGAAAACACCGCATCCTTTGCATAAGTTTTTACATGCGGCCGTCCAGTTTTTTCCGGTTGCGGCATGCTACTGAGCATGCGCAGTGGAAAAAACCGCATGCGGCGAGCGGATGCGTTTTTTTCCGCATCGCGCCGCATCCGGCCTCCATAGGTATGCATTGAAAAATGCGCCGCAGCGGCCTGATACGGCGCGATGCGGTGTTTTTTGCCGGAGCAAAAAACGTTGCAGGGAACGTTCGATCCGGCCGCGGCATCGGCTAAATCTGCCGCATGCGGCAAAAACCGGACCGAACGCAAGCCCCTGTGGCACAATACGGCACTAATGTAAGTCTATGCCAAAAAAAACGCAACCGGCATTACAAAAGCCGCTTGCGTTTTTTCTGCAGAACGCCGTATTGTGCCGCAGAGCAAAAATCCGGATGTGTGAAAGTAGCCTAAGGGGTTTGACAGTAAATTTTTACAAGTACTACTATATATCTTGTTGTTTTGGTGTTAAGTTAGGAGCTCATTGAACACATCATACAGCACTTACAGTATATTAACATCTACTGGATTAATAGTACATGGAATTGGAATGTAAATTTTTCATATACAAAGAGTAGGATATTAGTCATATACCTAATGATCAACAGTATCAACAGTAGTGGTCCCCATAGATATTAAAGACGACCAATCCCATTGATTAAAGTAGGATTGGCCAACCTTCTAATGCGTATGGGGTTCTCCGGACCCTGCCATGGTCGATCATGTGAAATGTAAATGCTCAATCCTTTTATTTTCAGGTAGAGAGATAAACAGCTGCCAGACAAGTCTAACGAGAATTTCCTCCGCTGTCCTCATTCAGAACAAATCAATGCTCGCTGGAACATTCATGTATATGTTTTAGTCGTGAGAGATGGCTATAATGTATATATCCAATATTAGGGTTCGTTTACACTGTATAATGCAGGTAATTGCCTGTTTACGCCGCCAGATCGCTCAGTGCACATTAGCTGCCATTGTTCTTGGCAGTCCAGATTTTATTTACACAGGAAGCTGTGCAGCCGAGAAAGTTAATCTTTTGTGTAGCGTTGAAGATAATTTCACTAGACGAACAATCGTTTTGGTCATTTGTAGAGTGATCAACAACCTAGCTAGGAACACTTGTTCATGATAATTATCCAGTGTAAATAGACCATTATGTTAAAGTGCAATAGTATTATGGCTAGTGAAAGGCAAACCCCCAGATATCTGGAATCAGCAGGTCCAATCGTTTGTTTTTGTTTTTTTGTTTTTTTAAAACCTGTTTCAGACCTGGAATTAATTCCGGATTTCTGATATCTGGCTGAACGCCTATCACCATATAACTCTATGGGGACGGCTTCAACGTTCACTGAGATCAGAAAAACAGAGACCAATTAAAGCGGACCTCATATTTGTTGAAGCACATGCGAAACACGTGTCGGGACCGGGTCCACATGTGAGGCTGACAAACTCCCTTTCTGGGTGCTATACATACCACAGGTATGTCCTTCAGGTGCCAATTTACCCACCACTTTATTTATTTATTTTTTTTTTCTCTGAGATTATTCTGGTGGTGTTACATACTGGTGTACTCAGGCCCTGATTTGGACCTTATCCTGTTGGTTACTGTTTAATGTATGGACATTCCATCACTCCACTAGCCCAGGGGGTATACTATTGATATCTTTTGGTTACTTATATGCCCCCCCTGGGATATAGTAATACTACTTTCTTACCAGTTTTAGCCAAGGGGTAGTCTGTCTCCCTCCCTGGGACCTTTTTCTCTCTCTGTCTCATCTAATTGGATTTTAACTATGTATGTCTAACTACTAACTGTCATCACATGTGATTTTTGATATTTGCACTTTTTGTAATAATAAAAACTGTATACTTTTTCACAACTGTGGTACAGTAGTTTTACTTAAAAAAAACATGATAAATACCCCTTCTTGTTCACAAGTTTTTGTATGTGTTCACTGAGATCAGTAGGGACTGCCCAATATGATCTCAGGTGACCTGACTGCCGGATTGTCGGATTGCGGGACACGACGATACAGCAGTCCAACAATCCGAAAGTCAGGTCACTAGAGTTCACACTGGGGGCTCCCCACTGTCCTCAGTGAACGGTGAACCCACTACTTTCAGTGAAAGGGAAACCCACTGCTGAATTGCCAAACTGTCGGATTGTGGGACATGGCCGCATAGCAATCTAGCAGCAGATTCCACTGTCATTGAGGGCAGCGGGTTCAACTTTCCCTGAGGGCAGTGGGGAACCCCCAGTGACCTGACTGCTGGATTGTCAGATTGCGGGATACGACGCCACAGCAGTCCAGCAATCAAGCATTCAGGGCACCGGAGTTCACACTGTTGGCTCCTCACTGCCCTCAGTGAAAGTTGAACCTACTGCTCTCAGTGAAAGTGGAACCCACTGCCGGATTGCCGTGTAGCCGTGTCCCACAATCCGACAATCCAGCAGTGGGTTCCACTTTTACTGAGAGCATCGAGTTCAACTTTTACTGAGGGTAGCTGGAAGCCCTGAGTGTGAACTACAGTGACATGACTGCTGTGACTGCCGGATTGCCCAACTTTTGTGTCCCGCAATTCGACCATCCAGCAATCCCGCAGTGGCTTGCACTTTTACTGAGAGCGTCAAGTTCAACTTTCACTGAGGGTAGCGGGAAGCCCTAAGCATGAACTACGGTGACATGACTGCTGTGACTGCCGGATTGTCCAACTTCTGTGTCCCACAATCTGGATCTGGCAATGGGTTCACCGGAGGTCACACTTGACACCGTGGGAACGCCGCTGTAAACTCCAGTGACCTGACTGACATCACTGTATCTCACAGTCAGGTCCCCTGCTGCCCTCAGTGTGTCCCAGGAGCTTCTAGCTGTAGCAGAGCCAGGATCACCGTGGAGTGTCTTGTTGATTATGTCAGACCTGCAGGGGTGTTTTTGGGGCTAATAAATTGGTAAAAAAGAGTTCTGTTTTTTTTTAAATTTAAAATAAAGTATTTTTGTTTGCTTATGTTTTTGTTTGTTTTTTTTTACTTACAGGGTTGGTAATGGAGAGACCTTATAGACCCCTCTCCATTACTATCCCAGGGCCTGATGGCAGCTGTAATCTTTTTGACAAATTACAGCAGTCATTAACCCCTTGTAGTACCCCGATTGTCACCGCACCAGACCAAAGAGCAAGAATTTTTGGCTCTAATGGATGCGACAATTCTGGGGAGATTGCTGCTATCTGTAGGCTGGGGAGGGCCCAATAACCATGGGCCTCCCCAGCCTGAGAATACCAACCCCCAGCTGTGTCCTTTATCTTAGTACATAAGGATAAGGCTGCACATCAAAGTTGGATAATAGTATAATGCTATAAGCATACCGAAAAACATTGAAGCATACAATGAAAAATGCCACTTGCTAACTTGAAAGTGTGAATAATGAAATGCATACCTGCCATGAATATTAGGAAAAAGGAGATATTTAGCAATCGCATTGATCAATGTAACTGAGCCCCAAAACCTTGTCAAGGTATCTCTCTATATTGGGGTCCCTAGCTCTATGACCCTAACTGTGTGTTATCTCATTGCAATTAAAAACTGCTGTGTGTGGAGAGGGGTAACCAAGCAAGTGGCATTTTTCATTGTATGCTTCAATGTTTTTCGGTATGCTTATAGCATTATACTATTATCCAACTTTGATGTGCAGCCTTAAGCTTATGTACTGTGTATTTTTTTGGCTTGCACTCATAACATATATTAGTGCTCACTTCAGTTATCCTTAGTATTATGAAGTTTCTTTTCTGAATGCGAACACAGCTCCGCCCCTTTCGGCCATGTTTTTTACATCTCCTATATAAGAAAGTCCTTGGTTACTCCTCTCCACACACACAGCAGTTTTTAATTGCAATGAGATGACACACAGTTAGGGTCATAGAGCTAGGGACCCCAATATAGAGATATACCTTGACGAGGTTTTGGGGCTCAGTTACATTGATCAATGCGATTGCTAAATATTTCCTTTTTCCTAATATTCATGGCAGGTATGCATTTCATTATTCACACTTTCAAGTTAGCAAGTGACATTTTTCATAGTATGCTTCAATGTTTTTCGGTATGCTTATAGCATTATACTATTATCCAACTTTGATGTGCAGCCTTATCCTTATGTACAATGTATTTTTTTGGCTTGCACTCATAACATATATTAGTGCTCACTTCAGTTATCCTTAGTATTATGTGTCCTTTATCTTGGCTGGGTACCAAAATTGGGGGGGGACTGCACGCCATTTTTTAGAATTATGTACTTAAGTCATTTTTTAAAAAATTTGCATGGGGTGCCTCTTATTTAATACACAGCCAAGATAATGTGCACAACTGGGGGATGCAACCTGTAGCTGTCTGCTTTAGCTGCACTGGGAATCAAAATATGGGAGACCCTATGGCATTTTTTCAATTATTTATTTATTTTTACACTCCACTTACTGACCCAGACAGCTTGTGTGGGGGCAACCAATCACAGACGCTGGCACAAAGGGTGGGCTAGGGAATCAGTGCATATTCATTAGGTTTAATGAGTGGACCAGGAAGTAGTGTGACAGGTAAGTGCAATTATCCTGCTTTAATTACCTGAAGTCATTTTTTTTTCACTGTGTCTCCCAATCACAGTAATGCCAGTAGTAAAGATGGCTATGGCATTATTGTGCTTGGCAAGCAATCCCCGCATGTTTAGTGCCTGAAAATCAGGTGCCAAACATGCGGGGAGGAGACTGGAAACTCACAAGGCGAAGACCAAAGTACTCATTGAGTAACAGATATCAAGAATACCACAATATTTGTCTGAGTAATGAATAGTGCCTAGTATATTCGCTCATCACTATTAATTATCCAATCCTGCTGAAATCAGCAGTTCAGCTGTCTTTTTTATAATGTGTATGTAGAACTTAAAGGGTTACTACTGCTCAATATTCATTACCTAAGGACTGCCACAGGTAGCCAAGCATTGTACTTGGCTATTTCTGGCAGACGCAAGAATGGAGAGGTGTACATATATTGCAATTGCTCTATTCAGAATGAACTCTTCAGAGTACCACCCTCAGAATCAGGTGGAGGTCCTGGCAGTCGGGTACCTGTATCAATCAAAAAGTTACCAGCTATGCTGTGAATAAGTGATAAGATAGGAATAAGCCTTTATGAGAGGGATATCTATCTGAAACTAATCACAGGTTTTTATTCTATATGCTATATTGATGATGATATTGATATGATAATAACAGCATAGGCTGAGTTCACATGTCTGGTAATCATCCATTACAACTACTAATGGAAGAACCCCCCCGATGTTCGGGATCGGGAACCTCGCTCTAACATTTTATAAAGTTCGTGTTCAGAGATAACGCGAACTTGTGTCTGAACCCCAAACTTGGACTTTACAGTTATGTGATGGGGCCGGGGTGCTGTAAAATAAACAACTTTAGTTAATAATAAACATTGTCATTATACTTACAGGTCCAAGCCGCTTCTACTTCCGGGTCCGATCATTGCTGTGCCCCTGGGTAACCACCACTAACTTCCATGATGTCATAGCCATGTAACCAGTTTGGTGTGAATGTTGTATTAACTTGTGGGTTACAGACTGGTCACATGGCTATGATGTCATGGAAGGTCCTGTAGTCAGTGGTGGTTACCCGGGGGCACAGCTGACCGGCCTCAGCTATGCACTTGGGTGAAGTCCCTTACTGCTCTCAGCTGAGTCTGTGTGAGCAGACCTGTGTTTATCTCCTCCCACAGATGTAGCAGAGCTGAAGATGCTCTCCTGCCTTTGGACTACGTCGTAGTTTGTTTTTTTTTGAGTAATAAAGATGTAGCCCTAAATGTCTTCTGTTTTATTTCTAATACAATATTTTTTTCTCTGTGTTGTTGTTTTATTTTACTATTAAAATAACAGACAATCACAGATGCTGTCACAGAGTGGGCATGTTTGATTGGATGCTGGAGTAACCTGAAACCAGCCCATACATTTTAGCATCTACAATGTATGGGCAGATACCAGGTTACTCCAACAGCCAATCACAGACGCCCATTCTGCGTGAGAGCGTCTAAGATTGGCTGTTGGGTCCCTCACACATAGCAGTGTAAAAATAAATAATAAAAAAACATGATCATCCAAACAAAAAGCCTCATGGTTAAACCTTAGGGTACTAGATAGGTACATGGTCACATATGGAAATATGTACAAGGAGGTGAAATTTTATAATAGAAAAATTAGCTCCATAGGGACTAAGGTAAACAAGGCCAGCAGTACCTATCTAGTACCCTTTGGGTAGGTGTAGTTCCATTAACTAATAATAGGTGGCTATTATGATACACTCTACATTACATTTCTGTGTATAGCCTCCCTATCCTCTGTGGACTAGGCCATACCATTTTTAGCCGCAGTTAGCTGCCATATCACCTGCATACTGGAATTTCTCTCCTGATTATGTTCATTTTTGATATGTTTGGTGATTCATGGGGATCTGATGTATTTTTCCCAGGTCTATGCTTCTTAAATGTTTCTTACATGTATTTGTAACGGTTCTTATTAAAATTAATATATTTTGCACGCAAATACTCCGTTTCTCTTGTTTCTTAAAAAAAAAATGATGTAGCGCTCCGCAGTATTTTTGATTCTCAGCACAGATATTGCGGACGGCTACAGGCTGCCAGTCCCAACTGCCTGGCTTTACCTTGGCTGGCAATCAAAATACAGGAAGCCCATTAATTTTTTTTTTAATTATTTAAAAAAATAATTAAAAATAAAAATGTGTGGGCTCCCGTCGTATTTTGATCGCCAGTCAGGTAAAACAAGAAGCTGGTGGCTGGGATTCTCAGTGTAGTAAGGTCCAAGCTTTCTGGGCCCCCATGCTAAAACCGCAGCCTGCAGCCGCTCTTGGAAATGGCGCATTGTTTTTTAGTGTCATTTCCAGGCACTTTACCCGGCTTGTCCAGCAGACCTGATGGCAGTTGCATGCTGGGTAATAAATGGGTTAATACTAGCTTTGTATTCTCAGCTGGTACTAAGCCTGAAATTCATGGTGCCATGCCAAATTAGACAACCTTTTCAGATGAGCACGTTTCCTCACATCACCTTTGTGTTAAAGATAAGACCCTATTTTGTGCTATTTGTCTGTCCAGCTATCCACTATACATAATTTACAAATGTATGTGTATAAATGGCTCATTTGTGCGAAAGCTAATAATTTTTTCTTTCATATTTAACCTTTATTCTTTGATGTGAAGAAATCAATGTTTAGCATGTGCCCTTTAGCTGTATGCTCCACTGTTATAACAGGCTGAAAGCTTTCATAAAGCCACACCTAAGAAATGCCACATAACTGCAGGTCATTCGCGTGAGGCCAGTTCCATACCAATGGGATATTTTTAGTTGTAATGGAAGCTGTTATTCTTAGTCCACACAAACTTTAAAAAAAAATATGCTCCCATCACTACTCTTCACTTTTACAATTTCCAGTAAAAGCACTCACCTTTCAGAAAAGAGTTAAGGTGCATTCATTTACATTGCTTGATTATATCGGAACAAGCGTCCCTAGGAGAGCTCGTTTCACAATACTCTGGGTTATAAACAGGCAGGTTATAACCTGACGAACAAGAAAAACGCTCATACATTGGGTAAAATAATCTTTGGTTTGTTTAAAAGATCAATCTTCTCAACAGCACTTTCTCCTGTGCAAACAAGGCGTGTGCTGCCGAGAACATTGGCAACCAACGTATACCTAGAACAATCTATTGCTGATCGTTCTGTGCACATCTAAACCCGTTTAAACAAACTGTTCAATGACTGCTGATCAGCAGATATGCTGTTGTTTAACGCTGCTGGTTGGCTGGTCTATATACACCTATACTGATGTGCTGTTAAGCAATGATATGGAATGTCGGAAAATGATGCACTTTATCACAGTACTTTTTAGGGACATAATTGCAGGTTGCCACATATGATTCTGACGTGTGACCAGGGCCCCCGTCAGTGCATTACAACCATGACTGATGTATGGGGCCCAGTGAAGAGGGGGTCCTAGCCGGGTCCGAAAGTAATTAGTTAGCTTTATTAAGCCCCTGGTTGGGCCCCACTTTTCACTGGGCCCCAGTCACAGCCGCAGCAGAACGGCCTGGCAGTGTCAATTAAGCCACTTCACACACAATTAAATTGCATGCCAAGCCCTTCTAGGGCATCACATGCAAATTAGCCATGTGGTGAGAAGCAAGGTGAGGGGAGCAGAGCAGTGAGCCAGCGCATCATCCCGTGGCCCAGCATGATGAGGTCATTACTCTGCTCCTCATTAAACTGGCAACGCGGAGGTGGCAAGGACACAGCATTTGGTGGGGAAATGTAGGCGCTCCGTGAGCTGAAGGTCACCAAGGGTGGTTAAGGGGTCCACTGCCCCCAGTCCCAGCCTTGCTTCAGCTGGATGTGCGTTAGAGGGTGAACATCCAGCTGAAATGAATCGAGGCTCTGAGAGAATGCCACACGACGTGGGAGCGGTAGACAAATATACGAAGAGAGGCACAGAGAGGGGACATATACAAGAAGGAGGACATATATACCAGGAAGGGGACAAAAATCAGGATGGGGACATTATACCAGAATGTGCCCAGGAAGGGCCCTGGAAGGGGACATATATACAAGAAAGATGACATATACACCAGGAAGGGGACAAAAGCCTGGATAGAGACATATATAACAGAATGTGCCGAGGAGGGGGATATACATACCAAGAGAGGCCCAGGATTGGGACATACATACTTGGAATGTCCCAGGATGGGGACATATATACCAGGAGGAGGGCATATATACTTGGAAGGGGACAATAAACCAGGATGGGGACATACATACCAGGAAGGGCCCAGGATGGGCATGTATATACCAGGATGGGCACATGTATAGCAGAATGGGCACATCTATACGAGGAGGATATTATACAGAGGGAGAATGTGTGTGTGTGTGTGTGTGTGTGTGTGTGTGGGAGGGGATAGTATATAGAGGAGCAGTGTGTGAAGATATACATTTAAAGAGGGTCAGCTTGTGTGGGGAGATAGTATACAAAGGGTCAGTGTACTTAAGGGATACTATACAGAGGGCAATGTGTGTGGGGATATTATTCAGAGTGGCAGTGTGTGGGGGGATATTATACAAAGGGGCAGTGTGTATGAGGGATATTATACAGAGGGGCAGTGTGTGTATAGGGGATATTATACAGAGAAGCAGTGTGCATGTGGGAGTATTATACATGGATGCAGTGTGTGGGAAGATATTATACAGAGGATCAGTGTGTGGGAGAGATATACAGAGGAGCAGTGTGTAGGGATATTATACACAGGGGCATTGAAAGTGGGTATATTATACAGAGGGGCAGTGTGTGTGTGGGGGAATATTATACATGGAGCAGTGTGGGAGAAATATGGAGAGGGGTGGTGTAGAGAACGTATTATAGAGAGGGGGTGTAGAGCTTGTATTTTTATGTAGAAGGGTGGTATAGGGGGTACATATATATGTATATACACTCACATTTTTCCAGGAATGGCAGTGAGAGTGTGGAGGGTTTCAGGGGTGGAGGCGGAGCTTGAGCGGAGTCTCAAGGGGGGCCAAAAATGTTGCCAGTATGGGGAGCAGAAATTCCTAGTCGTGGCCCTGAGCGTGACAATGTTGAACATTGCCCACACCCTTAAAAAAGTTATCTTAATGGATCACAGACAAGTGAAGTGAGCTAAGAATAGAAGAGAAAACGGAAAAATATTTTTCCTTTTAAAATGTGATTGATTAACACATAACCTTTTGACAGTTTTACAATAAAATTATGTTTAGTCAAGGACTGAAATCGTTTATTACCATGGTGTTATTTCACATATTACGTATGTAATGTAATGTAGTCGTAATAGCAAAACTGATAGTTTCACATTGTAATCATCAAACTGAAACTCGTCTTTTTTGTTTCCCTGTGATTAATAACGAAATAAACTTAGAAAAATTTATATTTATTTAAATTAATAATAGAACACTTGGTAATTATTTCATTAATGTATTATGTCTGTAGATCGGAGATCTAAATAAAGGTCAATTATGACAGTCTCCTTAGGATATCCTAAGGCTTGTCTGAGAGTACTATTTCTAATGATATTTTATTTTATATGTCCTCGAGCGGAGTCCTTTTGTCTCGTTGCTGTTAATGATACTGAATAGAGGTGAGCGGATCAATTTGTGGAGGATCAAGGTTGAGGCTTCTAGTACGTAAGTGTCTTTCCCAGCACAGGGCGATGGCATACATCACACTTTACATAGCTTCCATTTACTCCTCCGACTCACATGTCGTGATACTCTCCTTCTAGCCAAGGCGATTTTAACCTCTTAGTGAACAAGCTAATTTTGACCATAATGACCAAGCCAAATTTTAGAAATCTGACCGGTGTCACTTTATGTGGTAATAATTCTGAAATGCTTCAACGGATCATAGTGATTCTGAAATAGTTTTTTATTCATGACACATTGTACTTAACGTTAGTGGTAAATTTAGTTTTTGGGGGTTTTTTTATTCGTAAAAATATTGGAATTTTAGCAAAAAGTTTGAAAAAAGTTGCAATTTTAAAACTTTCAATTTTTATATCCTGAAAGGGTACATGTCAGGTGCAATATGCACCCAAAACCACAAGCAGTTCTGGGTGTATATTGCTAATCCCTGCCTAACCGTCCCTGTATACACTAGCATAGATAAAGAGATCTTTAGAAAAAGTATTTCTAAAGATCCTTTATGACATGCTAATGAGCGCAGGGACTATTCGCAGGAGTTCATTACACCCTTTTAGTATGTTAGCATGCCCACAGGGGCGTGCCAACATGCTACTCAATGCCCACTTGCCAGTGTTATCATCAGCAGTGACACGAGTACCTGTGTCCGTTGTACAGCCTCAGATCGCCAGGCTTAGTGTCAGAAGTCGCTAGAACTTCCGGTCATACGCACTACACCAGTTTGAAGCCGGGACGCATACACCCCACTTCATAGTGTGCATGACTGGAAGTCCAGGGATCATGCGCACTGAGCCAAAGTCCAGCGTCAGGCGCAGTGGCAGCAAAGGTGAGCGCGACCATGCCTCTGACACTGCGCATTCATTAGCATGTTAGCATGCTCACAGGGTCGTGCGAAAATTCTGGGCGTCTGTCGGCTGCTATTTTTAGGCTGGGGGGGCCAATAAGCATGAGCCTCCCCAGCCTGAGAATACCAGCCTCCAGCAGTTGGGCTTTATTATGGCTGGGTATCAAAATTAGGGCGACCGCACGTCAGTGTTCTTAATATATTAAATTCCATAATTTAAAAAAAAGCCGCATGTGGTTCCTGTTATTTTGATACACATCCAAGATAAGCACATGGCTGGGGGCTGCAGCCTGTATCTATATGCTTTATCTGTGCTGGGTATCATAATATGGGGGGACCCTATGCCAGATTATTTATATATTTATTTTTACACCCTGTAAGTGACATACAGATAGGGTCTGTGATTGGTTACAGTAAGATGGTGTCACACAGGCTGGGGACACGTATGACTGCAGCCAATCACAGACGCCAGGACTGCCAGTAGGCAGGGGAAGCAGTGAATATATATGAGAACTAGCTGTGCTACCCGGCTTCGCCCGGGTTAATAACTGCTGTTAACAAAATAGAATGTATTAACATTCCCGGGATAGAATGTATAAATAGAATATATTAACGCCCGGGATAGTAACTGTCTCTCTGTTTCTCTCCAATTCTCTGTCTGTCTCCCCCTCTGTATATATCTCTCTGTCTCTCTATCTTTGTCTTTGTCTGTCTGTCTCTTTCCCTGTCTGTCTCTGACTGTCTCTGTCTCTTTCTACGTCTGTCTCAATCTCTTTCCGTCTGTTTGTCTATCTATCTCTTTCCTTGTCTGTCTATCTATCTCTGTCACTTTCCCTGTCTGTCTCTTTCCCTGTCTGTCTCTTTCCCTCTATTTCCCTGTCTGTCTGTTTCCGTGTGTCTGTCTCTTTACCTGTCTGTGTCTGTCTCTTAACCTGTCTCTCTCTTTCCCTCTCTTTCCCTGTCTGTCTCTTTCCCTGTCAGTCTGTCTCTTTGTCTGTCTCTTTGTGTCTGTCTCTTACCCTGTCTATGTCTGTTTCTTACCCTGTCTGTGTCTGTCTCTTTCCCTGTCTGTGTCTGTCTCTTTCCGTGGCTGCATTGTGACACGCCAACATATAAGGGCGTGGCTGCGCATTCTTCTGAAGTTCTGGCTGCACTGTGGCTCCCAGCTCCATTCGCTTTAATGGAGGCAGGTTTTTTGGTGAATAACTGTAAAGAGCGGGGTTAAAATTTCCCCTCGAAACATAGCCTATGACGCTCTCAGGGTCCAGAAGTGTGAGTGTGTAAAATTTTGTGGCTGTAGTTGCGATGGTGTGGATGCCAATCCCGGACATACACACACACACACACACATACACATACACACACACATTCAGCTTTATATATTAGATAATAAGCAGCGCCGAAAGAGTGGGTAGCCCAGATGCAGTTACAGCTGCGGCGTGTAGACTCGATAAGTATAGCGCGCTTGCTTTATTTTTTATTTTTCTTTATTTTTTTTTATTTCCCAAGTTGCTGACCCTGATCATGAGCTGGAATTCCCTGAAAACTTGCGACCCGGGACCAGCACTCGGATACTTTTGAAACAGCACGAATCCGGACTTTTACAGTCCGGGTCCACCTGTAAGGGGTAGTCGGACCCCTGGTAGTGAAGGAGCGGTTTTTCCCCCCACAGTAGTATTGTGGCAAATTGTAAATGTTAATTGTAAAATGTTACCTGTCATAAACTGTTTCCCCACTAGGTGCCAGCGTAGAGCAGTGGTTCCCCTGGTAACAGTGGCAGGGAAGGAGGGGAGGGCAGCCTAGGTGGGGAAGGAAGGGAAGTCTCTGAATGCAGAGGAGTGTGCAGTGAGATATGACTGGAGAAAGAAGTCTGAGGTGACGGGGCAGAGTGTGGGAGTGAAACGTGGCAGGCAGCCAGAGTGAGTGCCCAGACAAAGAAGTGGAGGTAAACGGGAACGCCCGTAGAAAGGAAGAGAAGTAGTTCCCCGGCAAAGAAGTGGAGAGGTGAGAACTTATCCGGAGCCGGTAGTCTGTGCTAGATCTGCCCTGCAGGCGAGGGAAAGTTACCGGGGAAAAAGGAAACCGTCAGCAAGAAGTGTAACCTGTAAACCAAAGTGACTTGATGCTGAAGGGTGTAAAGAAGAGTGGAAGTTGTTCTCAATAAAATGTTTCTTGGTTCATCAACTGCCTGTCTGTGGCTCTTTACTGGGAGTGGTGAAGAGGCCGGAGAGCCGAGAGAAAAAGGTGTTACCAAGAAGCAAATGGCTCACATGGAAGCGTCCCTGCCACCTACACTCTGCCCCACAAACAACACCTCTGTTTTAACAGTGACGGCTGGGCTAGGGGTCAGCCTGTCGCCCACAGGGCGAGAGACCGCGACTACACCCCCTGAGGTAACCCCTGCCCCCGTTACACACCCATCTCTAGTCAGGTGCCATTATGTTCTCCCTGTATCTAATCCTTTTCATTCCAGAGGTCATCTTGGGTATTATCCTTGCGCCCACTGTCTAGCTTGCAGCAATGTCCTTCACAGTTTCTCTTTCACCTCCGCAGAAGGTAAAGGCATATTTAACATCAAAGACTACATTTCCTGTCGTACCGCAAATGTCATTTACTATGCCACCCGTGATTGCTCTCTCATATATATTGGGGTAACATCTAGACATCTATGTGTACGTGTGAGGGAGAATGTGAGGGACATTGCTGCAGCAAGGACAGTGGACGATCTTGCCTCCCTTAAGACACTACCACGACATTTTAATATGCACCATGGATGTGATTCAAGGACCCTATCCGTCCATGGCATTGAGGTCATTCATGGAGGCATTGGGGGTCAATGTCAAAAGAATACTTGCTCAGGGTTAGATCAGGTGGATAGTGATATTGGGCACACTGGCTCAATGAGTCGCTGAGCTTTGCATCGTTTTTTGTAAACCATCACCTTTCTGTTTCCTTTGGATTTTATTCCTTTTTTATTATTTCACATTGGACTATATTTTTACTATTACCTGGCTAATTGGGTGCTTTGTTAACAGCTGGATATCTTATTTGGCTCTTTATGATTATTTTCTTTGGACTCAGGGTGCCATACCTAGTGTAATGGATCAAATGCGCCTGTGATGGACACTATCCAGAGGAACATCAAATGTCACTGTTCACCTGCTGTGTGATTCCATCTACTTACAACCTACACTATCCTGGGAACTTGCATGGAGAATATATGGACTTATTAATCATGTTCTTTATGGATTCCTTTGGATCTTTATCGATTATATATATCATCTATATATATAATTGCCTTATTCTGTCTGTCTGTCTGTCTGTCTGTCTGTCATGCTTCAAAATTGTGTCCTTCCGGTGACATTGTGTCCTTACGGTGACACAAAGCTGATTGGCCGCTGGGCTCGCCATGGCCCCGCCCCCCCACACCGATTGGCCGCTCGCCCAGGCTGCGCCCCCACACGGATTGGCCAGCCACTCGCCCAGGCTCCGCCCCCCCCACAGATTGGCCTCTCGCCCCGGCACCCTGCAGGCATTGGCAATTCGGCCACGCCCCGACCCCCATCCCGCAACGCACGTTAGCTCTGGCCCCGCCCACCTCCCCCCGCGCATTCCCCGAAATGACACGGCTGTCACGGAGGTGAGTACTGTACTCCCCCCCCCCCGCCCCACCCACCCCGTCCCCCATCCCCCGCTCGCACGGGAGTGGTGTGGGCTCCCGTGCGAGCGGGGGACGGGATACGTTGGCATGGTTACAAGCGCATCAAGGTCCTGCAGCGGCGGAACATCCACACGCAAACACACAACAGCACACACACACACACATACACACACATCAGATCACACTCACTCTCACACACACACCTCACACACACACCTCACACACACATCACACACACATCACATCGCATCCACACACTCACAGCATCCGGCGATATCGCTTGCTTCTCGGCCTCGATACTGTGCTGTTGTGACCTTCCAGGACCTGACGGAGGATCACATGGCCAGAAGCATGTGGTATCTCCGGATGTTCTGACTGTGAGCGCGTATGTGCGATATCGTCAGTGTCTGTGTGTGTGAGTGTATGCGATCGGGTGTGTGTGAGTGTTGGGATCGGGTGTGTGTGAGTGTCGGGATCGGGTGTGTGTGAGTGTATGCGATCGTGTGTGTGAGTGTCGGCAGAGGAGCACGGCGTGCTGGAGGAGGCTGGGAGCAGAGAGGCTGATCTTGGGGAAGGCTGGGAGGGGGAGGCTGATGCTGGGGGAGACTGGGAGGGGAAGGCTGATGCTGAAGGAGGCTGGGAGGAGGAGGCTGGGAGGAGAGAGGCTGATCCTCGGGAAGGCTGGGAAGGGGAGGCTGATGCTGAAGGAGGCTGGAAGGAGAGAGGCTGATGCTGGGGGAGGCTGGAGGGAGAGAGGCTGAGGCTGGGAGGAGAGAGGCTGATGCTGGGGAAGGCTGATGCTGAGGGAGGCTGGGAGGGGAAAGCTGATGCTGGGGAAGGCTGGGAGGACGGAGGCTGGGAGGAGAGAGGCTGATCCTGGGGAAGGCTGGGAGAGGGAGGCTGATGCTGGGGGAGGCTGGAAGGAGAGAGGCTGATGCTGGGGGAGGCTGGAAGAAGAGAGGCTGATGCTGGGGGAGGCTGATGCTGGGGGAGGCTGGGAGGAGAGAGGCTGATGCTGGGGAAGGCTGGGAGGAGAGAGGCTGATGCTGGGGACAGAGAGGAGAGGCTGATGCTGGGGACAGAGAGGCTGATGCTGGGGACAGAGAGGCTGATGCTGGGGACAGAGAGGCTGATGCTGGGGACAGAGAGGCTGATGCTGGGATGAGAGAGGCTGATGCTGGGAGAAGACAGGCTGATGCTGGGGACAGAGAGGCTGATGCTGGGGACAGAGAGGCTGATGCTGGGGACAGAGAGGCTGATGCTGGGGACAGAGAGGCTGATGCTGCGGGCAGAGAGGCTGATGCTGCGGGTAGAGAGGCTGATGCTGGCGCAGCATGGCGGATGGAGCACGTTTGGGAGTGCGCAGCATGGCGGATGGAGCACGTTTGGAAGTGCGCAGCATGGCGGATGGAGCACGTTTGGGAGTGCGCAGTATGGCGGATGGAGCACGTTTGGGAGTGCGCAGCATGGCGGATGGAGCACGTTTGGGAGTGCGCAGCATGGCGGATGGAGCACGTTTGGGAGTGCGCAGCATGGCGGATGGAGCACGTTTGGAAGTGCGCAGCATGGCGGATGGAGCACGTTTGGGAGTGCGCAGCATGGGGGATTCAGCACGATGGGGAGTGCGGAGTATGGCGGATGGAGCACGTTTGGGAGTGCGCAGCATGGCGGATGGACCACGTTTGGGAGTGCGCAGCATGGCAGATGGAACACGTTTGGGAGTGCGCAGCATTGGAGATGGAGCACGATGGGGGGTGCGCAGCATAGGGGATGGAGCACGATGGGGAGTGCGCTGCATGGGGGATGGAGCACGATGGGGAGTGCGGAGTATGGCGGATGAAGCACGTTTGGGAGTGCGCAGCATGGCGGATGGAGCACGTTTGGGAGTGCGCAGGATGGGAGATGGAGCACGATGGAGGGTGCGCAGCATAGGGGATGGAGCACGTTTGGGAGTGCGCAGCATGGCGGATGGAGCACGTTTGGGAGTGCGCAGCATTGGAGATGGAGCACGATGGGGAGTGCGCAGCATGGCGGATGAAGCACGTTTGGGAGTGCGCAGCATGGGGGATGGAGCACGATGGGGAGTTCGCAGCATGGCGGATGGAGCACGTTTGGGAGTGCGCAGGATGGGAGATGGAGCACGATAGGGAGTGCGCTGCATGGGGGATGGAGCACGATGGGGAGTGCCCTGCATGGGGGATGGAGCACGATGGGAAGTGCACACCTCCCCCCAACACACACACACACACGCGCGCGCGCACTGCACAACACACCACACACACACACTGGGAACCACAAACAACTGCCCTACACAGACACCCACACACAGACAACGCTGCACACACAAATATACGCACATACCGCACAACACACACATTGCACAAAACATACCTCCCCCCAAAACACACCACACACACACAAACCGCGCAACACACACACACAACGCTACACACACAGCGCTCCACAAACAACGCAACACACAAACAACACTGCTCTCACCCCCCATCACACCCAGACAACACCCAGAACATGTACAGCCCCTACACAAACACTTGGTAACTACACACAACAACATCTATATATATATATAACAAAAATCATACATGAACTACACAATACGTAAATTCTAGAATACCCGATGCGTAGAATCGGGCCACCTTCTAGTACTATGTATATGATGGTTGAATCTCTATGTGGTTAAGACTTTGTGCCACTGTTATATTCTGCGCTGTTATATATGACTAGAAGGTGGCCCGATTCTAACGCATCGGGTATTCTAGAATTTACGTATTGTGTAGTTAATGTATGATTTTTGTTATATATATATATATATATATATATATATATTATAGATGTTGTTGTGTGTAGTTACCAAGTGTTTGTGTAGGGCGCTGTAAATGTTCTGGGTGTTGTCTGGGTGGGGTGTGTGTGAGAGCAGTGTTGTATGTGTGTTGCGTTGTGTGTGTTGCGTTGTTTGTGGAGCGCTGTGTGTCTGCAGCGTTCTGTGTGTGTGGTGCTGTGTGTGTTGCGCGGTTTGTGTGGGTGTGGAGTGCGTGTGTGTGTTTTGGTCGGACGTATGTTTTGTGCAGTGTGTGTGTTGCACGGTATGGGCGTATATTTATGTATGCCGCAGTGTTTGTGTGTTGGGTGTTGTGTGTGTGCGGCGTTGTCTGTGTGTGTGTGGGTGTCTGTGTAGGGCGGTGTTTGTGGTTCCCAGTGTGTGTGTGGTGTGTTGTGCGGTGCGCGTGTGGCGGTGTGTGTGTGTGTTTTGGGGGGAGGTGTGCACCCCCATCGTGCTCCATCCCCCATGCTGCGCACCCCCCATCGTGCTCCTTCCCCCATGCTGCGCATCCCCATCGTGCTCCTTCCCCCATGCTGCGCACCCCCCATTGTGCTCCATCCCCCATGCTGCGCACCCCCCATAGTGCTCCATCCCCCATGCTGCGCACCCCCTATTGTACTCCAACCCCCATGCTGCGCACTCCCTATCATGCTCCATCACCCATGCTGCGCACCCCCCATCGTGCTCCATCCGACATGCTGCGCACCCCCCATCGTGCTCCATCCGACATGCTGCGCACCCCCCATCGTGCTCCATCCCCCATGCTGCGCACCCCCCATCATGCTCCATCCCCCATGCTGCGCACCCCCCATCGTGCTCCATCTCCCATGCTGCACACCCCCCATCGTGCTCCATCCCCAATGCTGCGCACCCCCCCATCGTGCTCCATCCGACATGCTGCGCACCCCCCATCATGCTCCATCCCCCATGCTGCGCACCCCCCATCATGCTCCATCCCCCATGCTGCGCACCCCCCATCGTGCTCCATCTCCCATGCTGCACACCCCCCATCGTGCTCCATCCCCAATGCTGCGCACCCCCCATCGTGCTACATCTCCCATGCTGCGCACCCCCCATCGTGCTCCATCCTCCTTGCTGCGCACCCCCCATCGTGCTCCATCCCCCATGCTGGGGCCGCCAGGGGCGGGTCCGAGCGTGGGAACGTGTGCCGGGGGCGGGGCTGAGCGGGCGAGGCGTCAGCGTATGCCGGCTCCCTGCACATGTGTACTGGGAGCCGGTGTACGCTGGTAACCATGATACACATCGGGTAACTAAGGGAAGCGGTTCCTATAGTTACGCGATGTGTATCATGGTTACCAGCATACACCGGCTCCGTCACGATCCCAGCATTGCAAGGTTATGTCCGCCGGGGGCGGGGCCGAGTGTGCCAACGTGTGGCGGGGGCAAGCGGGCGAGGCGTCAGCGTATGCCAGCTGCCTGCACATGTGTACCGGGAGCCGGTGTATGCTGGTGCGGGGCTGAGCGGGCGAGGCGTCAGCGTATGCCGGCTCCCTGCACATGTGTACCGGGAGCTGGTGTACGCTGGAGTGGGCGATGCGTGCGGAGGGCCGGGGCGATCGGCTAATCCATACGGGGGCGGGGCCAGGCCGAGGCGAGCGGCCAATCCGTGGGGGGGGGGGCAGGCCGAGCCCAGCGGCCAATCCGACAGTTGTCACTGAAATGACACTGTCACGGTGACACAATTTTGGAGCAAGACAGACAGACAGACAGAATAAGGCAATTATATATATAGATGTTTGCATCCCTAGTGTCCTTATGTGGTCTACACTTTCTGCCGCTGGGTCAATATATGCGTGTGCCTGCCGCGCGCTCTTCTTTGTTCCCTCTGGCCAACTCTACGGGGTCTGCTCATGCCCTAGAGACATGGAGATGCGTCCCTGCTCCCACGCCTGCGCAGATGCTCTATGACAACTGTGATGGAGCTCGGGATATACACTGTCAATTGACTCGGCCAACACCTCACAGCTGTGTGATTCAAACACAGTATTTAAGCCCATTATTGATTTGAGCACTAGAGATAAGTGAAATTGAGGTTCGATTTTCAAACCAAAAACCAACTTAAAAAGTCAAGGTTCGGATGCTTTACGTGCAAACTTCACTCACGTGAGCATTGCTGTGCTCAGGTACACTTGGTGCTCAGCCCTGTGCGAGCTGCTTGCAGTGTTTGAACGGCTCACACTGGGGTAACATCAGTATGATTACATGTAGTATGCAACCCAAAAAACTGTTTGAAAAAGCCCGGTCACCCACCCCCGGAAGTGATCTACTTATGGTTGGCTGTTTGTGGGCAGAAACTCAAACCGCCAATCAGTTACTTGGGCCAGGGTTTGGGTCAAGCTCAAGCCAGTGGAGGCTCGGCTCGTTTGCTGCTGGTGAACCGTACCTCGACGGAATCGCTCATCTCTAATGAGCACCTCCATTTTCCCCTAATGTAGCAATTTACTTCCACATTGTGAAAAGTGCGTTGTGGTCTTCTTTCCTTGGGGGTTCTGTTCCTCTGTGTCATGGACCTGCCTCCACTTTCTGACACTTTACTATATGGATATGATCTCCAGTGAATGTCATATGCATGCTTCTTATGTATTTTGCAGACTTGATATGGGGGTGTTTTTTTTATGATGTTTGAGGAATTATTACCCTCTTTTTTGTTATTTATTGCCTCCCATAACAGATCTGCGGTTCTGCGGTTCTCTTGCTAAGTATTTTATTTATCATTCACTTTTTGTAGTTCATTTTACCCTATTGCCAGTCACACTGATTTATTTATTACATTCCCACATTGTGATTTTCTTGTGACAGTGCTTTGGGCATTTTTACATCAGGTCTATGGCTGCTTTTCTTCCTCTCTCCTGTGCCTTTTTATGCATATTGATGTATGCAGTTTGTTACTGATTTCTATACTTGTCAATAAAAATTTACTTGAGCAGTATAACTCCTTTTTCCCCCTTTTTGTACTGACCGTACTTGTAGTGTATCTCTCTTCTCTCCCAGAACAACTACAAGGGGTGAAGAGAGAGGCACAGCCCAAGTGCTGTCTTATTTTCTAAATATTGGAGTCTATCAAAGTGATCAAAGGTCAGGAACCAATTAAATTGCTGGGTGCCAGCCGGCAGATCTTTTGGAACAAGGAAAGGGGGGGAGGCCAGGAGATGAATTACTGACGGAGGCTTGGAGGCACCAAGGAGAGAGAAATATTTTTTAATATGGTTCTTACTTTTTATAATTTATCATCATCATTATTCATTGAATAACAGTGATGATGCGATCGGGGACTGTAAATACTGCACCCTAATATACAGAACCCTCGGTGCCCTCAATTATCAAATGTTTGCCATACCACAGAGCATTTTCTTATCTTAACCTACCTCCCTGCAAGCAATCCGGTGAGCTCTACTATCTCTTTAAGTGGCTAGAATTGTCAGGATATACTCATTTTGTTATGCTACTTCCATTATGCCATACTACAATCATTAGATCATATCATGTTATATTACTCTGTGTAAGTCCTACTTACCTGTATATGCATGCCATCTCTTCCTTTTTCTTTTCTTCTCTCTTCTCTCCTACTTTTTTTTTACATTCTTTACTTCAGTAAACTCCTTTGTCTCCTCTTGGATTATATTTCATTTTGCATGAATAACTATATCACACTATCACTAGATTTTTAATAAGATATTATATTATCGATTCCATTGATACTTGTGTGGAGTCCTATTCATGGCTGTCTGATTATTTTTTATAGGTCTCTTGTTTTTTTATGTTTTGTTTTTCTTGCCAATTTTGGCTCTGTTCTCCAAGCAAGGGGATCACATTATGTTATTTCTAAATTTTTCATGAGAAAATCTGACTATGTGTAGATCCTTGTGTCTGTAGTACAAAGACCTATTATAGGTAAACTAGAAATAGGCCCAATGCTATCGCATCGGGAGTGCGGTGGAATAAACATCTGTCTATGCTTAGTGGTGCTGACAGGAGCAGTGGTGAGTGCGGCTGGTGGCATACAGATCTGGTGAGGGGTTCTGTGGGCATACAGATCTGGTGAGGGGGGCTGGAGGCATACAGATCTGCTGGGGGGCGGGGGGCATACAGATCTGGTAGGGTGGCTAGGGGCATACAGATCTGGTGGGGGGGCTTCAGGCATACAGACCTGGTGGGGGGGCTGCAGGCATACAGACCTGGTGGGGGGGGGCTGGAGGCATACAGATCTGGTGGAGGGGGGCTGGAAGCATAATGGTCTGGTGGAGGGGGGCTGGAGGGATACTGATCTGGTGGGGGGGCTGGAGGCATACTGATCTGGTGGGGGAGCTGGAGGCATACTGATCTGGTGGGGGGGCTGGAGGCATACTGATCTGGTGGGGGGGCTGGAGGCATACTGATCTGGTGGGGGGGCTGGAGGCATACTGATCTGGTGGGAGAGCTGGAGGCATACTGATCTGGTGGAGGGGGGCTGGAGGCATACTGATCTGGTGGGGGGGCTGGAGGCATACTGAGCTGGTGGGGGGGCTGGAGGCATACTGATCTGGTGGGGGCTGGAAGCATACTGATCTGGTGGGGAGGGCTAGAGGCATACAGATCTGGTGGAGGGGGGCTAGAGGCAGATCTGGTGGGGGGGCTGGAGGCATACAGATCTGGTGGGGGGTTGGGGGCATACAGATCTGGTGGGGGGCATACAGATCTGGTGGGGGGCTGGGGGCATACAGATCTAGTGGGGGGGCTGGGGGCATACAGATCTGGTGGGGGGGCTGGGGGCATACAGATCTGGTGGGGGGGCTGGGGGCATACAGATCTGGTGGGGGGGGGCTGGGGGCATACAGATCAACTGGGGGGGCTGGGAGCATACAGATCTGGTGGGGGGCATACAAATCTGGTGGGGGGGCTGGGGGCATACAGATCTGGTAGGGGGGGCTGGAGGCATACAGATCTGGTGGGGGGCTGGGGGCATACAGATCTGATGGGGGGCTGCAGGCATACAGATCTGGTGGGGAGCTGGAGGCATACAGATCTGGTGGGGGGGCTGGAGGCATACAGATCTGGTGGGGGAGGCTGGAGGCATACAGATCTGGTGGGGGGGCTGGAGGCATACTGATCTGGTGGGGGGGCTGGCGGCATACTGATCTGGTGGGGGGGCTGGAGGCATACTGATCTGGTGGGGGGGCTGGAGGCATACTGATCTGGTGGGGGGGCATACAGATCTGGTGGGGGGTTGGGGCATACAGATCTGGTGGGGGGCTGGGGGCATACAGATCTGGTGGGGGGGGGCTGGGGGCATACACATCTGGTGAGGAGGCATACAGATCTGGTGGGGGGGCATACAGATCTGGTGGGGGGGCATACAGATCTGGTGGGGGGGCTGGGGGCATACAGAACTGGTGAGGAGGCATACAGATCTGGTGAGGAGGCATACAGATCTGGTGGAGGGCATACAGATCTGGTGGGGGGCATACAGATCTGGTGGGGGGATGGGGGCATACAGATCTGGTGGGGGGCTGGGGGCATACAGATCTGGTGAGGAGGCATACAGATCTGGTGGGGGGTCTGGAGGCATACAGATCTGGTGGGGAGGCTGGGGGCATACAGATCTGGTGGGGAAAGCTGGGGGCATACAGATCTGGTGGGGGTGCTGGGGGCATAAAGATCTGGTGGGGGGATGGAGGCATACAGATCTGGTGGGGGGCTGGAGGCATACAGATCTGATGAGGGGGACTGGGGGTATACAGTTCTGGTGGGGGGGGCTGGGGCATACAGATCTGGTGGCGGGGCTGGGGGCATACAGATCTGGTGGGGGGGCTGGGGGCATACAGATCTGATGGGGGCTGGAAGCATACAGATCTGGGGGGGCTGGAGGCACACAGATCTGGTGGGGGAGCTGGAGGCATACAGATCTGGTGGGGGGCTGGGGGCATACAGATCTGGTGGGGGGCTGGGGGCATACAGATCTGGTGGGGGGGGCTGGGGGCATACAGATCAACTGGGGGGGCTGGGAGCATACAGATCTGGTGGGGGACATACAAATCTGGTGGGGGGGCTGGGGGCATACAGATCTGGTAGGGGGGGCTGGAGGCATACAGATCTGGTGGGGGGGGCTGGGGGCATACAGATCTGATGGGGGGCTGCAGGCATACAGATCTGGTGGGGGGCTGGAGGCATACAGATCTGGTGGGGGGGCTGGAGGCATACAGATCTGGTGGGGGAGGCTGGAGGCATACAGATCTGGTGGGGGGGCTGGAGGCATACTGATCTGGTGGGGGGGCTGGCGGCATACTGATCTGGTGGGGGGGCTGGAGGCATACTGATCTGGTGGGGGGGCTGGAGGCATACTGATCTGGTGGGGGGGCATACAGATCTGGTGGGGGGTTGGGGCATACAGATCTGGTGGGGGGCTGGGGGCATACAGATCTGGTGGGGGGGGCTGGGGGCATACACATCTGGTGAGGAGGCATACAGATCTGGTGGGGGGGCATACAGATTTGGTGGGGGGGCATACAGATCTGGTGGGGGGGCTGGGGGCATACAGAACTGGTGAGGAGGCATACAGATCTGGTGAGGAGGCATACAGATCTGGTGGAGGGCATACAGATCTGGTGGGAGGGCATACAGATCTGGTGGGGGGGATGGGGGCATACAGATCTGGTGGGGGGCTGGGGGCATACAGATCTGGCGAGGAGGCATACAGATCTGGTGGGGGGTCTGGAGGCATACAGATCTGGTGGGGAGGCTGGGGGCATACAGATCTGGTGGGGAAAGCTGGGGGCATACAGATCTGGTGGGGTGGCTGGGGGCATAAAGATCTGGTGGGGGGATGGAGGCATACAGATCTGGTGGGGGGCTGGAGGCATACAGATCTGATGAGGGGGACTGGGGGTATACAGTTCTGGTGGGGGGGGGGCTGGGGCATACAGATCTGGTGGCGGGGCTGGGGGCATACAGATCTGGTGGGGGGCTGGGGGCATACAGATCTGATGGGGGCTGGAGGCATACAGATCTGGGGCGGCTGGAGGCACACAGATCTGGTGGGGGAGCTGGAGGCATACAGATCTGGTGGGGGGCTGGGGGCATACAGATCTGGTGGGGGGCTGCAGGCATACAGATCTGGTGGGGGGCTGCAGGCATACAGATCTGGTGGGGGGGGCTGGAGGCATACAGATCTGGTGGGGGGGGCTGGAGGCATACAGATCTAGTGGGGGGGACTGGAGGCATACTGATCTGGTGGGGGGGCATACAGATCTGGTGGGGGGTTGGGGCATACAGATCTGGTGGGGGGCTGGGGGCATACAGATCTGGTGGGGGGGCTGGGGGCATACAGATCTGGTGAGGAGGCATACAGATCTGGTGGGGGGGGGCTGGGGGCATACAGATCTGGTGAGGAGGCATACAGAACTGGTGAGGAGGCATACAGATCTGGTGAGGAGGCATACAGATCTGGTGGGGGGGGCATACAGATCTGGTGGGGGGCATACAGATCTGGTAGGGGGGCATACAGATCTGGGGGGGCTGGGGGCATGCAGATCTGGGGGGGGCTGGGGGCATGCAGATCTGGTGGGGAAAGCTGGGGGCATACAGATCTGGTGGGGGGTGCTGGGGGCATAAAGATCTGGTGGGGGGTGCTGGGGGCATAAAGATCTGGTGGGGGGCTGGAGGCATACAGATCTGGTGGGGGTGCTGGAGGCATACAGATCTGGTGGGGGGTCTGGAGGCATACAGATCTGGTGGGGAGGCTGGGGGCATACAGATCTGGTGGGGAAAGCTGGGGGCATACAGATCTGGTGGGGGTGCTGGGGGCATAAAGATCTGGTGGGGGGATGGAGGCATACAGATCTGGTGGGGGGCTGGAGGCATACAGATCTGATGAGGGGGACTGGGGGCATACAGATCTGGTGGCGGGGCTGGGGGCATACAGATCTGGTGGGGGGGCTGGGGGCATACAGATCTGATGGGGGCTGGAAGCATACAGATCTGGGGGGGCTGGAGGCACACAGATCTGGTGGGGGAGCTGGAGGCATACAGATCTGGTGGGGGGCTGGGGGCATACAGATCTGGTGGGGGGGGGCTGGGGGCATACAGATCAACTGGGGGGGCTGGGAGCATACAGATCTGGTGGGGGACATACAAATCTGGTGGGGGGGCTGGGGGCATACAGATCTGGTAGGGGGGGCTGGAGGCATACAGATCTGGTGGGGGGGGGCTGGGGGCATACAGATCTGATGGGGGGCTGCAGGCATACAGATCTGGTGGGGGGCTGGAGGCATACAGATCTGGTGGGGGGGCTGGAGGCATACAGATCTGGTGGGGGAGGCTGGAGGCATACAGATCTGGTGGGGGGGCTGGAGGCATACTGATCTGGTGGGGGGGCTGGCGGCATACTGATCTGGTGGGGGGGCTGGAGGCATACTGATCTGGTGGGGGGGCTGGAGGCATACTGATCTGGTGGGGGGGGCATACAGATCTGGTGGGGGGTTGGGGCATACAGATCTGGTGGGGGGCTGGGGGCATACAGATCTGGTGGGGGGGGCTGGGGGCATACACATCTGGTGAGGAGGCATACAGATCTGGTGGGGGGGCATACAGATTTGGTGGGGGGGCATACAGATCTGGTGGGGGGGCTGGGGGCATACAGAACTGGTGAGGAGGCATACAGATCTGGTGAGGAGGCATACAGATCTGGTGGAGGGCATACAGATCTGGTGGGAGGGCATACAGATCTGGTGGGGGGTATGGGGGCATACAGATCTGGTGGGGGGCTGGGGGCATACAGATCTGGCGAGGAGGCATACAGATCTGGTGGGGGGTCTGGAGGCATACAGATCTGGTGGGGAGGCTGGGGGCATACAGATCTGGTGGGGAAAGCTGGGGGCATACAGATCTGGTGGGGGGGCTGGGGGCATAAAGATCTGGTGGGGGGATGGAGGCATACAGATCTGGTGGGGGGCTGGAGGCATACAGATCTGATGAGGGGGACTGGGGGTATACAGTTCTGGTGGGGGGGGGCTGGGGCATACAGATCTGGTGGCGGGGCTGGGGGCATACAGATCTGGTGGGGGGGCTGGGGGCATACAGATCTGATGGGGGCTGGAGGCATACAGATCTGGGGCGGCTGGAGGCACACAGATCTGGTGGGGGAGCTGGAGGCATACAGATCTGGTGGGGGCTGGGGGCATACAGATCTGGTGGGGGGCTGCAGGCATACAGATCTGGTGGGGGGCTGCAGGCATACAGATCTGGTGGGGGGGGCTGGAGGCATACAGATCTGGTGGGGGGGGGCTGGAGGCATACAGATCTAGTGGGGGGGACTGGAGGCATACTGATCTGGTGGGGGGGCATACAGATCTGGTGGGGGGTTGGGGCATACAGATCTGGTGGGGGGCTGGGGGCATACAGATCTGGTGGGGGGGCTGGGGGCATACAGATCTGGTGAGGAGGCATACAGATCTGGTGGGGGGGGCTGGGGGCATACAGATCTGGTGAGGAGGCATACAGAACTGGTGAGGAGGCATACAGATCTGGTGAGGAGGCATACAGATCTGGTGGGGGGGCATACAGATCTGGTGGGGGGCATACAGATCTGGTAGGGGGGCATACAGATCTGGGGGGGCTGGGGGCATGCAGATCTGGGGGGGGCTGGGGGCATGCAGATCTGGTGGGGAAAGCTGGGGGCATACAGATCTGGTGGGGGGTGCTGGGGGCATAAAGATCTGGTGGGGGGTGCTGGGGGCATAAAGATCTGGTGGGGGGCTGGAGACATACAGATCTGGTGAGGGGCTGGGGGCATACAGATCTGATGGGGGAGCTGGAGGCATACAGATCTGGTGGGGGGCCTGGAGGCATACGGATCTGGTTGGGAGGCTGGGAGCATACAGATCTGGTGGGGAAAGCTGGGGGCATACAGATCTGGTGGTGGGGCTGGGGGCATAAAGATCTGGTGGGGGGCTGGAGGCATACAGATCTGGTGGGGGGCTGGGGGCATAAAGATCTGATGAGGGGGACTGGGGGTATACAGTTCTGGTGGGGGGGCTGGGGCATACAGATCTGATGGGAGGGCTGGGGGAATACAGATCTGATGGGGGGCTGGAGGCATACAGTCCTGGGGGGCTGGAGGTATACAGTTCTGGTGGGGGGCTAGGGGCATATAGATCTGATGAGTCAGGCTGGAGGCATACAGATCTGGTGGGAGCCTGGGGGCATACAGATCTGATTAGGGGGACTGGGGGTACACAGATCTGGTGGGGGGGCTAGAGGCATACAGATCTGGTTGGGGGGGCTGGAGGCATACAGATCTGGTGGGTGGGGGCTGGAGGCATACAGTTCTGGTGGGGGGGCTGGGGTCATAGAGATTTGGTGGGGGGGCTGCGGGCATACAGATCTGGTGGAGGGGGGATGGGGGTATACAGATCTGGTGGGGGAAGCTGGGGGCATACAGATTTGGTGGGGGGGTTGATGTCCTCTGCAGTAATGAGCACATTGTGCTCCTGCTGGTTCCCTTCTGTCCCCTATTATGCAGTGTCTCACCTGTCCTCCGTGCATGTGGAGCCTCCAGCTGCAGCACACGGACTCCTCTGTGATAGCGTCCGGTGTATGAAGCGGCCGCTGCAGGTTGAGGTCATGGCTTTACTGCAGTTGAATGCTTTACGGCGCCACAAAGCATTCAACTGCAGTAAAGGTCTGACAGCAGAAGCAGTGGCGGCGGTGGCAGTGACGGCGGCCCCAGCCAGGTGAGTGTACAGCAGTGTGTGCATGTCTGTGTTCAGTGTATACATGCATGTGTGGCGCCCCAGGACCTGGTCGCCACAACAACATTGCCCTTCCAAAGGGTTAATGCTGAGCCTGGAGGTAATGGGGAGGTCCATTGGCCAGCAAGTTTAACATCCCACGCAGTTCTCCCTCCGGCCAGCAGGGGGAGCTCTGAACCTGGAATTCCAGGGAGCATTCCTTAAGTCTGACCTGAGGGAGGAAGTAGCAGACAGTCTGTAGAGAGAAGTGATAGTGAGCAGACGCAGAGTGTGCTGTCCTGTGGATCTGGGGCCTAGAGCTAGAGTAGCTTGGCCCAGGGAAGCAGGAGTAGCAGAGAGGCAGCAAAGAGACTCGGACATCGGAGTCTGTGGCCACCAGGGCTTAAAATACTCCCTGGTAGCCGAATCCGAAGGGCAGGAGAGCTGCAAGCACCTGGCCCATAAACATCCCGAAGGTACAGCTGCAGCATCAGGGCCCGGTGTGGACTCCAGCAGAGAAGCACCAGAGAGGGCCTGCGCAGCCTGCTACAGAGGGAAAGGGACGTACCATCGGTCCCAGCAGCAAAGAGGGCCGCTGCTGGATTCAGAGAAGCAGGGTCCTATCATAACAAAGAAAAGCACAGGAGTAGGCCTCATACTCAGCTGGCCAGAAAGATCACCCCAAGTACTTCCTGGCCGACCGGATCCTCATCACCACCTGTAACGGTCTCCCAGGACTGAACTGTTTCCAAAGTAAAAGAGGAAAAGGTAAAGAGACTGTTGTTTGTGCCTGGTTCTTTCATTGCCTGTCGGCCCTGCACCGTGTTAGCCACACAACACCATAGACTTTCACGAGCACTAACAGTGTCCCCGGGGCTCCGCTCCACCTGTGGGGAGCAGTACCACCATTGCTGCCGTATCATCACCCCGGAGGCCTCACACAGCAGCGGCGGCTTAATAGCCGCAGACCACAGGTGGCGTCACGAACACAAACTTTATTCATCAAGCCACATCTTCTACTGACACCCACCAGGGCCACGGAGCCGGGCCCCGCCACCACTGACTACCTCCGAACTAGTCCGGCCCGGCACCGGGTGTCCCATTGCCCTGGGGTGGGCGAGTCAATTTTGGCGTCACGAACAGGATTTCGTGCCCGGCCCCACCGGGTACTGTGCGCCTGCAGAAACTGTGCTTAAAAGACTGTGTTACTGTTTGCAAACTGCCGCCGCCATTAACCTCGCCGAGCGCAGGAAGAAGGGGGGCGTGCCTGACAAAGAGCGCGAAGGGAGCGCGCCATCAGAGCAGAGCGCTGTTAACCCCGAGCGACCCAGAAGGGAATTTGAAAAGTGAACGGAGCCTGGTAAGGTTCACTAAGGGGGAGGAAGATGTCCGACTCGGAGGGAGGGCAGGTGGCTGCCATAGCCCGAGACGCCGCAGCACCAGCCGAAGCAATCCCAGTCGCCGTCGCCCCAGCCCCCGCTGTAGCGCCGGTAATGCCGATCACAATGCCGTACATCCTGGGAGCAGAATGGCTGCCGCAGTACTCCGGGGAGTCCCATACCTTGAGCGACTTCAGAGAAAGTCTGCACAGCTTGTTCCGGGTGTATCCGCTGACTGAGAGCCAGAAGGTGGGCATACTAATGGGGCAGCTAGCCGGCGCGGCCCAGCGTGAAGTGAAGTCCTGGCCTGATACAGATAAAGGGACAGCAACCCAGATACTGGCCAAGCTAAAGAGTACTTTTGACACCCGCACCGCAGCAGAAATAAAGATGAGATTCTTTGGGTGCAAACAACGGGCCACAGACCGCATACGGGACTATGCCTTAAACTTGCAGGAGGCCCTGAAAGCAGTTAAACAGGTGGACCCAGAGAGTGTACGTGAAGAAGACAAACTCCTAACTGAGCAGTTCATAGAGGGGCTCCTGTCAGATGTCCACAGGACCCAGCTGCGTATCATGGTCCTGCAGAACCCTGCTCTGGACTTTGCAAAGTTTAAGGACCAGGCCATCCGGGTACTGAGAGAATCTACACCGAATGACCCAGTACCCCTCCGGCCTCTTGCTATCACATACCCCGGGGTGGTGCCTGCAACACGAGCCGCTGCAGGGGCTGAGGCGCAGTTCCTGGATAAGGATCCCACTGCAGAGCTCAGACAGCAGGTCCAGGAGCTGACCAAGACTGTAGCTGCCCTTGCCAAGACCGTGCAGTCTCTACAAGTGACCCCATCGCCTGCAAGCATCGAGTTGGCCTCCAGCCCAGATGACGTCCCATGGATGCGACAGAGGAGGATTCCGCCGACCCGAGGAAAAGATACAGACCGGTATGATTCAAAGGGACAACCGATCTGCCGCCGCTGCAGCCAGGCGGGCCACATTGCACGACACTGTCCTTTAAATGGGCTGAGCCTGGGGCCAGGAGCCAACCCCCAGGTGTAAGGAAGCCCGGCTCAACCCCCAGCCGCAGCAAGTATGTGGGAGGACGACCGGTCCTTCCTATTGTGCTGGATGGGATCCCTTTGAATGCCCTCCTGGATACGGGGTCCCAGGTAACAACCATCCCTTATAAACTGTACAAAAGATATTGGGCTGATTCAGACATTGACCATGGCCCAGATGATGATTTAACAATTGTGGCTAGTAATGGTCAGCCCTTACCTCAAATTGGGTATAAAGAAGTAACCATTAAAGTGGGGCGGGTAGAATTGCCATGTCAGGGGATGATAATTGTAGATATTGATCGCAAAGAATCTGACCCACTGCTAACCATTGGTACAAATGCGATAGAAAATTGTATTGCCGAAGTGATAATTTTGTTGCAACAGGCGTCTGAAACTGCCAGCTCTGGGCAGCAGCGTGCCCTACAGAGGGAGATCAGAGCCCTGATGAGGAGGCAGCAGGTAGAGCTGGCCGGAGGAGAAATTGGCAGTGTGAGGGTAAGTGACCCCCTCCCCATTGCAATACCCCCAAGAAGTGAAATGTTGATATGGTGTCGGGCAGCAATAGGCCTCAAGGGTCAGGATTACCATGCCTTGGTAGAACCGGTGTATTCAGACAGTAGGCCTGGAGTCCTGATAGCCAGAGGGGTAGCAGACGTTCGCAAGGGGAGAGTGCCCGTCCATGTCTTGAATTGTGGGGAGGAGGAGGCCAAATTGCCCCGGTACACCACTGTAGCAAAACTGTACACTGTCAGCAACAATACCATCAAAGCAGTGGAACCCTTGATCCCGTCTGACCAGGCGGAAGACAATGGCTCCAAGGGGCGGCTGGAAGACTGGTGCCAAAAAGTACATGTGGGCACCGACTCCACCCCCTCACACCAAAAGCATGGGGTTTACCGGGTGGTACAGGAGTACGAGCGGGTCTTCAGCAAACACCCCCTAGATTTTGGGCAGGTGAAAGGGGTTAAACATCAAATCCCCACGGGTGATCATCATCCCATTAAAGAGAGATACCGCCCTGTACCCCCCGCACAGTATCAGCGTGCCAAAGAGATGTTATGGGAAATGAAGGAGGCTGGGGTTATCAGAGATAGTTGTAGCCCCTGGGCAGCTCCACTAGTGCTCGTAAAGAAAAAAGATGGTACAATGAGAATGTGCGTAGATTACAGGCAAATTAACCGCATTACACATAAAGATGCTTATCCACTACCCAGAATAGAGGAGTCACTAACAGCCTTAAAGTCAGCTAACTATTTCTCCACCTTGGATCTCACCAGTGGGTATTGGCAGGTTCCCGTGGCAGAGGCGGACAAGGAGAAGACTGCATTCACGACACCAATGGGCCTCTGCGAGTTCAACTGTATGCCATTCGGGCTCTGCAACGCCCCAGGGACATTCCAAAGATTGATGGAGTGCTGCTTGGGCCACCACAACTTTGAAACCGTGCTGTTGTACCTGGATGACGTCATAGTCTACTCCAAGACTTATGAAGACCACCTGAGGCACTTAGCAGAAGTGTTTGAGTCCTTGTCGAAATATGGCCTGAAGATAAAGCCGTCCAAATGTCACCTCTTGAAGCCAAAGGTACAGTACCTGGGTCATGTGGTCAGCGCAGAAGGTGTGGCACCTGATCCGGAGAAAGTCACCGTAATCAAGGACTGGCCAAGACCCACCACGGTAAAGGAGGTGCGGCAGTTCCTTGGGCTGGTGGGCTACTACCGAAGGTCCATTGATGGTTTCACAAAGATAGCAGCACCCCTTCAAGATCTCCTGGTGGGCCAGCCAAAGCAGGCTAAGAAGCAGAGCCCTCCATTTGAATGGAGCAGCCAAATAGAAACATCCTTTGTCCGGCTGAAAGGGGCTCTCACGGGAGAAGAAATTCTGGCCTACCCTGACTACAGCCAGCCGTTTGTACTGTATACAGACGCCAGCAACGTGGGACTGGGAGCAGTTCTGTCCCAGGTGCAGGGAGGCAGAGAGAGGGTGATAGCTTACGCCAGTAGGAAACTGCGGCCCACAGAAAGGAATCCAGAAAATTACAGTTCCTTCAAGCTGGAGTTCCTCGCTATTGTTTGGGCAGTGACTGAATGCTTCAAGCACTATCTGGCATTGGCCAAGTTCACCATCTTCACGGACAACAATCCGTTGACACATCTGGCAACAGCCAAGTTAGGTGCGTTGGAACAGCGATGGATGGCCCGGCTGTCTAACTTTGACTTTACCATCAAGTACCGGGCCGGCAAGAAGAATAACAATGCTGATGCGCTGTCCAGAATGCCTCACCCGAGTCTGGAGAAGACCTGGATGAACTCGAAGAGATAGAGTTACCGGCTTTCCATCACCAAGGTGTTTCCCAGTGTGAGCATGCTGTAGGAGTGAAGCGCTCGAGCCAGCACGAGGTCTCGGTCAACCCATTACTCCACCATAATTGGGAAGAGACACAGAACGGTGACCCGGCCGTGCGATTGGTCAAAGAAAAGCTAGCACAAGCTGAGACCCATCTTGGCCCAGATGCTCCAGAAGAAGCCCAGCAGCTGTGGAAGGAGAGGGGACGACTGTTCACATACCAAGGCAAGCTCTGCAAGAGATATGTCAACTGGCGAACGAATGAACTCGTCTGGCAGATAGTGGTCCCGCAGAGGGATGCTCCAATGGTCCTAGCAGCTTATCATGATAACGCAGGACACTTCGGGTGGAAGAAGTTGGAGACCCTACTCCGTGATCGGTTCTACTGGGTGCACATGAGAAAGACAGTCGAGAAGTGGTGCCGAGACTGTGGTCCGTGTTACCTGAGGCGGAAAGATGATGCCAGCCAGAGGTCTCCCCTACAGCCAATTGTCACGAAGCATCCCCTGGAGTTGGTGGCCCTGGACCACGTGAAGTTAACACCAAGCCGGTCAGGCTATGTGTACGCCCTCACCATTGTGGACCATTACTCTCGTTTCCTGGTAGTAGTGCCCGTGAAGGACCAGACAGCCAGAACAGCAGCTAGAGCATTTCAGGCATACTTTTGTCGACCTCACGGTTACCCTGAAAGGGTACTGACTGATCAAGGTCCTGCATTCGAGGCGGAAGTGTTCCAAGAGTTCTGTAACATGTACGGTTGTAAGAAAATCAGAACCACACCGTACCACCCCCAAACCAATGGATTGTGCGAGAAGATGAACCATGTGGTTATTGATATGCTCAAGACTCTACCTTTGGAAGAAAGAAACCAATGGCCAGAGAAGTTGCCAGATCTGGTAGACTTGTACAACCATATCCCGGTAAATTCGACCAACTGCAGCCCTGCTTACCTGATGCGAGCAAGACCTGGCAAGTTACCTGTAGACTTTGAGATGGGGACTGCGTCACCTGGCGGTTCAGGAGATAGAGGATTGGGATACGGAGCGACAACAGCAGTACCGCAAGGTCCAGGAATGCGTAGAAAGGAGCCTGTCTCAAGCAAGGACGAGACAAGAGCAGCATTACAATCAAACAGCTCCAGCAACTCCCTTAGCACCTGGAGAACAGGTCCTCAAGAAAAAGCGGAGGGCGCATAAATTGGATGATCAGTGGGAGAATGAACCCTACACCATTATCCCCTCCAACTTTGACAATAGTAAGGTATGCCTCATAAGCAAAGATGAAGGCAAGACCTATCATGCAGTTTCTCGAGACCGCCTGAAAGCATGCCCCGAATGGTGCAGGATCCAAGAAGTAGACGAAGTACAGGAAAGTCCCCAAAGTCCAGAAAAAGAGGAAGAGATGATCCAAACAATCCTTGGAAAATTCCCCAAAACTTGGACCCGAATAAACAATGCCATAGTGGTACCAGTGTTGACGTTCCCGCAGTTGGTCGAGCCAGAGACAGAAGAGGTTCCAGATCCACCTAAAGAACCGTCCGCTCCAACATGAGATGACACGCCAGCAGTGGAACAGGAGAATCAACCCCCTGTCAGTGGTGAACCTGTCATACCCTTGGCGACTCTTAGACCACATAGGCAATCGTCACGCTTACCTATCAGGGTTAGGCCTACCTGTAGTGCTGAGGTAGAAGACACACCAAGTAGTCAGGGACAAACACCAGAACTACGCAGGTCTCAACGCAGCACTCGGGGACAGCCCTCTCCAAGGTATAGAGAGTAAAAAGAAAGAGTACTTATTAGAATGTAAATAGTTATGTGAAATGTCTGTAATGTTGTGTACAAAATGTTTTTCTTTTTTGATTGAGAAAATAGACAATTGGGCCACTGGACTATGGGTGGCCAACACCTAGCTGTACATAGTTAGCACCAGTGTGCTCAGCACCCCTGAAGAAAAACCCGTCCGGCGTGCATAGAGTGGGGTCATCAATGCTCTGACGCACGCCCAGAGCCTACGTTGGGGGTTTTATCGCGGCGGGTCCCCCATGGAGCAGTGTAATGGACACCCGGCAGGGAGCCACACTGGACTCTTATAGTTGTTTAAGGTTGTAACATGTATGTCTTGTTTTGTTTTCTACAGTCCGGGAGTACTGAATTTAACTAAGGGGGAGTGTGGCGCCCCAGGACCTGGTCGCCACAACAGCAGTGCCCTTCCAAAGGGTTAATGCTGAGCCTGGAGGTAATGGGGAGGTCCATTGGCCAGCAAGTTTAACATCCCACGCAGTTCTCCCTCCGGCCAGCAGGGGGAGCTCTGAACCTTGAATTCCAGGGAGCATTCCTTAAGTCTGACCTGAGGGAGGAAGTAGCAGACAGTCTGTAGAGAGAAGTGATAGTGAGCAGACGCAGAGTGTGCTGTCCTGTGGATCTGGGGCCTAGAGCTAGAGTAGCTTGGCCCAGGGAAGCAGGAGTAGCAGAGAGGCAGCGAGGAGACTCGGACATCGGAGTCTGTGGCCACCAGGGCTTAAAATACTCCCTGGTAGCCGAATCCGAAGGGCAGGAGAGCTGCAAGCACCTGGCCCATAAACATCCCGAAGGTACAGCTGCAGCATCAGGGCCCGGTGTGGACTCCAGCAGAGAAGCACCAGAGAGGGCCTGCGCAGCCTGCTACAGAGGGAAAGGGACGTACCATCAGTCCCAGCAGCAAAGAGGGCCGCTGCTGGATTCAGAGAAGCAGGGTCCTATCATAACAAAGAAAAGCACAGGAGTAGGCCTCATACTCAGCTGGCCAGAAAGATCACCCCAAGTACTTCCAGGCCGACCGGATCCTCATCACCACCTGTAACGGTCTCCCAGGACTGAACTGTTTCCAAAGTAAAAGAGGAAAAGGTAAAGAGACTGTTGTTTGTGCCTGGTTCTTTCATTGCCTGTCGGCCCTGCACCGTGTTAGCCACACAACACCATAGACTTTCACGAGCACTAACAGTGTCCCCGGGGCTCCGCTCCACCTGTAGGGAGCAGTACCACCATTGCTGCCGTATCACCACCCCGGAGGCCTCACACAGCAGCGGCGGCTTAATAGCTGCAGACCACAGGTGGCGACACGAACACAAACTTTATTCATCAAGCCACATCTTCTACTGACACCCACCAGGGCCACGGAGCCGGGCCCCGCCACCACTGACTACCTCCGGACTAGTCCGGCCCGGCACCGGGTGTCCCATTGCCCTGGGGTGGGCGAGTCACATGTGCGTTGTGTGTGTGTACATGTTCGGTGTCTGCTGTGTGTGTGTCTGCTGTGTGTGTGTCTGCTGTGTGTGTATCTGCTGTGTGTGTATCTGCTGTGTGTGTATCTGCTGTGTGTGTATCTGCTGTGTGTGTGTGTGTCTGCATGCGTGTATGCATGCAGTGAGGACCCGGAAGCTGGAGCATTATTCGAACTGCGGCTGCGCAACGGACAACGCTGCGGTGCATCACAGAATAGGAGAACAGACAAAACAGGTAATTATGTAAGTAGATTATGACAGTCTTCTTTGGATATCTTAAGGCTTGTTCGAGAGTGCTATTTGTAATAATGTTTTACTATTTATCATATCACATACTGTATCTCTCCATCCGAGATATACGCCTGTCTCGGCGTATATCTCGGATGTCATCTGAGCACAGTCCGATGTTTGGCATGCACCCATTGACTTGAATAGGTGTGCAACATCCGAGATATGCTGCCAAATGCAGCAGGTAGCGATTTTTTTCTCATGCCGAATCTGCATAAGAAAAAAACATACCCTAATGGTCAGCAGGGTCCGCTCTCTCTCTCTCTCCTGTATACTGTAGACTCGTCTAGTCAGCGGGGTCCTCTCTCTCTCCTATTGAGTGTAAGCTTTTATTCTCAGCGGGATCCTTTCTCTCTTGTTGAGTGTAGGCTCTTATGGTCAGCAGGGTCTTCTCTCTCTATCCTATAGAGTGTAAGATCTTATGATCAGCGTGGTCCTCTCTCTCATGTAGATTGTAAACTCTTAGGCTATGTGCGCACGTTGCGTACTTCACTGCAGAAATTTCTGCAGCGATCTGAAGAGCACATGTGCTCTTTAAATCGCTGCAGAAATGTCCGTAGTGAAAAAAAAAAAAAGCCGATTCCATGCGCTCTGCCTGCAGCTCCTGCCATAGACAGAGCAGGAGCTGCCGGCAAAGCGCAGGAAAGAAGTGACATGTCACTTCTTTTTGCGCAGCGCTTCGGCAGTAGCCGAAGCGCTGCGCTCTTAAACGCCACGTGCGCACGGCCCCTGCACAATCTCCATAGACTGTGCAGGGGACGCAGGACGCATGCAGTTACGCTGCGCTACAAAGCGCAGCGTAACTGCATGTATTTACGCAACGTGCGCACATAGCCTTATGGTCAGCTGGGTTCTCTGTCTCCTGTAGAGTGTAAGCTTTTGTGGTCAGTGAGGTGCTCCCTCTCCTGTAGAGTATAAGCTCATATGATCAGTGGTGTCCTCGGTCTCTCTCTTTCCTGTAATCTTTTGTGGTGATTCAGGCCCTCTGTCTCCCCTATAGAGTATAAGCTCTTATGGTCAGTAGGGTTTACTCTTTTTACCATGTGTATTAGCCCAGCAACTACAAGCTTTCCAGTATTGAGATTTGTGCAAGCCAAATTTGGCAAATTTGAATTTCAAAAGGTCCACTCATCTGTAATACTTAGGGGTACTTTGCACGCTGCGACATCGCAAGCCAATGCTGCGATGCCGAGCGCGATAGTCCCCGACCCCGTCGCAGCTGCGATATCCTTGTGATAGCTGCCGTAGTGAACATTATCGCTACGGCAGCTTCACATGGACTCACCTGTCCTGGGACGTCGCTCTGGTCGGCGACCCGCCTCCTTATTAAGGGGGCGGGTCGTACGGCGTCACTGCGACGTCACACGGCAGGCGGCCAATAGGAGCGGAGGGGCGGAGATGAGCGGGATGTAAACATCCCGCCCACCTTCTCCCTTCCACATATCCTACGGGAGCCGCGGTGACGCCGCTAGGAGATGTTCCTCACTCCTGCGGCTTCACACACAGCGATGTGTGCTGCTGCAGGAACGAGGAACAACATCGGACCGTCGCGTCAGCGTAATTATGGATTACGCCAACGCTACACCGATGATACGATTACGATGCTTTTGCGCTCGTTAATTGTATCATCTAGGCTTTACACACTACGATGTCGCCTGCGATGCCGGATGTGCGTCACTTTCAATTTGACCCCACCGACATCGCACCTGCGATGTCGTAGTGTGCAAAGTACCCCTTAGTTTATAAACAACTATATCAAATAAAATTGATCTGAAAAATAAAATAAATGTATAGATACAAATTTGTGGCTATATTGCATTAGCTAGCAAGCAGACAGATACAATAGCACTCAACATGCTAAGATATTAAATATATGAATCTCAAATTATATTACAGTGATATAGAATAAAATAATAAATTTGATCAAATTGCACCTGTACCCTTATTTCATTTTGCTATAATCATCTGCAACATTATGGTCGGCCCCGCTCCCAGGCTCCAGCGGGGGCATCCTCTCTCTCACCTGCCCGGTCCCTGTCCCAGCGCGATTTTCCCAGGGTCTGGCGGGGGTGTCCTCCCTCTCACCTGCCCGGCAGCTTCACTTGCTGTTCTCTTGTCCCGGGGTCTGCATGGCCTCCTTTTACTTCCAAAAAAAAGACAGTTTGCACGCTTATAATGCTAAAGTATGGAAACCATGAATGTGTTAATATGGACCTGCATTACTGCTAAGGAAAATTTAAGAAAAAAAGAGATATTTAGCATATATAAATGGCCATTTGTATATCTGCCCAGTTGCCCGTTCACGGCATATCTCGTAACTGGGTACCTACACTATGCTGGAGCCTCTTTCTGGGTTAAAAACCTGTTGTGTATGGGCAAATAGGAACCTGTTATATACAGTTAGGTCCAGAAATATTTGGACAGTGACACAATTTTCGCGAGTTGGGCTCTGCATGCCACCACATTGGATTTGAAATGAAATCTCTACAACAGAATTCAAGTGCAGATTGTAACGTTTAATTTGAAGGTTTCAACAAAAATATCTGATAGAAATTGTAGGAATTGTACACATTTCTTTACAAACACTCCACATTTTAGGAGGTCAAAAGTAATTGGACAAATAAACCAAACCCAAACAAAATATTTTTATTTTCAATATTTTGTTGCAAATCCTTTGGAGGCAATCACTGCCTTAAGTCTGGAACCCATGGACATCACCAAACTCTGGGTTTCCTCCTTCTTAATGCTTTGCCAGGCCTTTACAGCCGCAGCCTTCAGGTCTTGCTTGTTTGTGGGTCTTTCCGTCTTAAGGCTATGTGCGCACGTTGCGTACAGTTCACTGCAGAAATTTCTGCAGCGATCTGAAGAGCACATGTGCGCTTTAAATCGCTGCAGAAATGTCCGTAGTGAAGCCAATTCCATGCGCTCTGTCTGCAGCTCCTGCCATAGACAGAGCAGGAGCTGCCGGCAAAGCGCAGGAAAGAAGTGACATGTCACTTCTTTTTACGCAGCGCTTCGGCAGTAGCCGAAGCGCTGCGCTCTAAAACGCCACGTGCGCACGGCCCCTGCACAATCTCCATAGACTGTGCAGGGGACGCAGGACGCATGCAGTTACGCTGCGCTACAAAGCGCAGCGTAACTGCATGTATTTACGCAACGTGCGCACATAGCCTAAGTCTGGATTTGAGCAAGTGAAATGCATGCTCAATTGGGTTAAGATCTGGTGATTGACTTGGCCATTGCAGAATGTTCCACTTTTTTGCACTCATGAACTCCTGGGTAGCTTTGGCTGTATGCTTGGGGTCATTGTCCATCTGTACTATGAAGCGCCGCCCGATCAACTTTGCGGCATTTGGCTGAATCTGGGCTGAAAGTATATCCCAATACACTTCAGAATTCATCCGGCTACTCTTGTCTGCTATGTCATCAATAAACACAAGTGACCCAGTGCCATTGAAAGCCATGCATGCCCATGCCATCACGTTGCCTCCACCATGTTTTACAGAGGATGTGGTGTGCCTTGGATCATGTGCCGTTCCCTTTCTTCTCCAAACTTTTTTCTTCCCATCATTCTGGTACAGGTTGATCTTTGTCTCATCTGTCCATAGAATACTTTTCCAGAACTGAGCTGGCTTCATGAGGTGTTTTTCAGCAAATTTAACTCTGGCCTGTCTATTTTTGGAATTGATGAATGGTTTGCATCTAGATGTGAACCCTTTGTATTTACTTTCATGGAGTCTTCTCTTTACTGTTAACTTAGAGACAGATACACCTACTTCACTGAGAGTGTTCTGGACTTCAGTTGATGTTGTGAACGGGTTCTTCTTCACCAAAGAAAGTATGCGGCGATCATCCACCACTGTTGTCATCCGTGGACGCCTAGGCCTTTTTGAGTTCCCAAGCTCACCAGTCAATTCCTTTTTTCTCAGAATGTACCCGACTGTTGATTTTGCTACTCCAAGCATGTCTGCTATCTCTCTGATGGATTTTTTCTTTTTTTTCAGCCTCAGGATGTTCTGCTTCACCTCAATTGAGAGTTCCTTAGACCGCATGTTGTCTGGTCACAGCAACAGCTTCCAAATGCAAAACCACACACCTGTAATCAACCCCAGACCTTTTAACTACTTCATTGATTACAGGTTAACGAGGGAGACGCCTTCAGAGTTAATTGCAGCCCTTAGAGTCCCTTGTCCAATTACTTTTGGTCCCTTGAAAAAGAGGAGGCTATGCATTACAGAGCTATGATTCCTAAACCCTTTCTCCGATTTGGATGTGAAAACTCTCATATTGCAGCTGGGAGTGTGCACTTTCAGCCCTTATTATATATATATAATTGTATTTCTGAACATGTTTTTGTAAACAGCTAAAATAACAAAACTTGTGTCACTGTCCAAATATTTTTGGACCTAACTGTAGGATAAGATTACCTGTGGCAAGTAAAGGAGCGGTGCACGGTCAGAGGGTATGACCCTCTTAATATAGACAAAAAAACTGATGGCACTCACCAAACTGAGGTGTGAACAGGTGCATAACTGAACATAACATAAAATACAAAAAAAGACAGTTTGCATTCTGATAATGGTAAAGTATGGAAACCATAAATGTGTGAACATGGATCTGCATTACTGCTAAGGAAAATCTAAGAAACATGAGATATTTAGCATATATAAATGGCCATATGTATATCTGCCCAGTTGCCCCTTCACGGCATATCTCGTAACTGGGTACCTACACTATGCTGAAGCCTCTCTCTGGGTTAAAAACCTCTTGTGTATGGGCAAGTAGGAACCTGCTATATAGGATAAGATTACCTGTGGCAAGTGGGGGAAGGGTGCACGGTCAGAGGGTATGACCCTCTTAATATAGACAAAAAGACTGACGGCACTCACCAAACTGAGGTGTGAACAGGATTATAGCAAGTTCCTCCTTGCCCATACACGGGAGGTTTTTAATGCAGAGAAAGGCTTCAGCATAGTGTAGGTACCCAGTTACGAGATATGCCGTGAAGGGGCAACTTGGCAGATATACAAATGGCCATTTATATATGCTAAATATCTAATTTTTCTTAGATTTTCCTTAGCAGTAATACAGGTCCATGTTCACACGTTCATGGTTTCCATACTTTAGCATTATCAGAGTGCATACTGTCTTTTTTTGGATTTTATGTTATGTTCAGTTATGCACCTGTTCACACCTCTGTTTAGTGATCACACCTCTGTTTAGTGAGTGCTGTCAGTCTTTTTGTCCTTTTGCTTCCAGGCCATGCGCAGCCCTTCTGTGAGTGCCTGTAGGATGCACGTGTGGCCATGCCCCCTTTCTTAACGGGCCAGATTCCCATTACCAGAAAGTGACCACTGAGGTCACCTGTTTCACTAAGGTATTTAAGTCTGCCTCCCATTACAGCAGGTGCCTGAGCAACATTTCCTATTAGTGCATTGATACAGTGCTGGCCAAAAGTATTGGCACCCCTGCAATTCTGTCAGATAATACTCAGTTTCTTCTTGAAAATGATTGCAATCACAAAATCTTTGGTATTATTATCTTTATTTATTTTGCTTGCAATGAAAAAACACAAAAGAGAATGAAACAAAAATCAAATCATTGATCATTTCACACAAAACTCCAAAAATGGGCCAGACAAAAGTATTGGCACCCTTAGCTTAATACTTGGTTGCACAACCTTCAGCCAAAATAACTGCGAACAACCGTTTCCGGTAACCATCAATGAGTTTCTTGCAATGCTCTCCTGGAATTTTAGAACATTCTCCTTTGGCAAACTGCTCCAGGTCCCTGAGAATTGAAGGGTGCCTTCTCCAAACTGCCATTTTGAGATCTCTCCACAGGTGTTTTATGGGATTCAGGTTTGGACTCATTGTTGGCCACTTTAGTAGTTTCCAGTGCTTTCTCTCAAACCATTTTCTAGTGCTTTTTGAAGTGTGTTTTGGGTCATTGTCCTGCTGGAAGACCCATCACCTCTGAGGGAGACCCAGCTTTCTCACACTGGGCCCTACATTATGCAGCAAAATTTGTTGGTAGTCTTCAGACTTCATAATGCAATGCACACGATCAAGGAGTCCAGTGCCAGAGGCAGCAAAGCAACCCCAAAACATCAGGGAACCTTCGCCATGTTTGACTGTAGGGACCGTGTTCTTTTCTTTAAATGCCTCTTTTTTTTTTCCTGTAAACTCTATGTTGATGGTTTTTCCCAAAAAGCTCTACTTTTGTCTCATCTGACCAGAGAACAGTCTTCCAAAACGTTTTAGGCTTTCTCAGGTAAGTTTTGGCAAACTCCAGCCTGGCTTTTTTATATCTCGGGGTAAGAAGTGGGGTCTTCCTGGGTATCCTACCATACAGTCCCTTTTCATTCAGACGCTGACGGATAGTACAGGTTGACACTGTTGTACCCTCGGACTGCAGGGCAGCTTGAACTTGTTTGGACGTTAGTCGAGGTTCTTTATCCACCATCCGCACAATCCTGCGTTGAAATCTCTCATCAATTTTTCTTTTCCTTCCACATCTAGGGAGGTTAGCCACAGTGCCATGGGCTTTAAAGGGAACCTGTCATCAGAAATTTAGCTTGAAACCTAAAAGTTTCCCCCTCTGCAGCTCGTGGGCTGCATTCTAGCAAGGTTCCTGTACTTGTTGTGGCCCCTTTTAAACCAAATTAAATACTTTATAAACTTGTACCTTTTGCTATGTAAATTTTGTAATTCGTCCATGGGGGCGGGATCTCTGCTGACCGTTGCTGTTCCTCCAGCAGATTTACGCCGCCCCCCCAATGCTGAATTTCATATCTCAGGACGCTGGTGACGTTTTGCGCAGGCACGAGGTTATGGGCGGCGCTGTGAGTGTCATCAGCAAGTGCCGCCCATAACCTCGTGACCGCACTTTCCCCTCTTCCTCCAGCGTTCTGCGCAAGCGCTTGCTGGCCAGATGACCCGACGTCACCTCTTTCCCATCTTGCCCTGCTGCAGGGTAAGATGGGAAGGAGGTGACGTCGGGTCATTTGGCCGGCGAGCACTTGCGAAGAACGCTGGAGGCAGTGGGGGAAAGCGCGTCCACGAGATTATGGGCAGGCACTTGCGATGCAATCACAGCGCCGCCCATAATCTCATGCTTGTAACACACGTCACCAGTGATCCTGGCGTGGGTGGCACCTCAGGCGCAGTGGGCGGCGTCCTGATGGATGAAATGGAGCGTGGGGGGATGGCGTCAATGTGCTGGAGGAACAGCAACTGTCAGCAGAGAGCCCGCCCCCATGGACGATTTACAAAATTTACATAGAAAAAGGTACAAGTTTATTAAGTATTTAATTTGGTTTAAAAGGGGCCACAAAAAGTACAGGAACCTTGCTAGAATGCAGCCCACGAGCTGCAGAGGGGGAAACGTTTAGGTTTCAAGCTAAATTTCTGATGACAGGTTCCCTTTAAACTTCTTGATGACACTGCGCACCGTAGACACAGGAACTTTCAGGCCTTTGAAGATGGACTTGTAGCCTTGAGATTGCTCATGCTTCCTCACAATTTGGATTCTCAAGTCCTCAGACAGTTCTTTGGTCTTCTTTCTTTTCTCCATGCTCAATGTGGCACACACAAGGACACAGGACAGAGGTTGAGTCAACTTTAACCCATGTCAACTGGCTGCAAGTGTGATTTAGTTATTGCCAACACCTGTTAGGTGCCACAGGTAAGTTACAGGTGCTGTTAATTTCACAAATTAGAAAAGCATCACATGACTTTTCAAACAGTGCCAATACTTTTGTCCACCCCCTTTTTTAAGTTTGGTGTGGAATTACATCCAATTTGGCTTTATGACAATTTATTTTTTTTTTCATTGAAGACAAATTAAATGAAGATAATAATGCCAAAGAATTTGTGATTGCAATCATTTTCAAGAAGAAACTGAGTATTATCTGACAGAATTGAAAGGGTGCCAATACTTTTGGCCAGCACTGTAGTTCTCTGGTCTGTTTACGTTACTGTGTCTAGTCCTGCTATTGAGTCCTAGTTCCAGTCTCGTGTGCCTAAACTCTGTCTCTTCCTAGAGCCTTATCTCTACCACCACCTCTGTGCTGCCACGTCTGAGCTACTACTTCTGTGTTGCCATGTAAGAACCACTACCTCCGTGCTGCCACATCAGAGCTGCTACATCCATGCTGCCACGTCTGAGCCGCTACCTCCGTGCTGCCACGTCAAAGCTACTACCTCTGTGCTGCCTTGTCAGACCCGTCACCTCCATGTTGCCAAGTCCAAATTTCCACCACCGTGCTACCACATCCTTGTATATCAACATCGCACACTAAGAGACTGTACCTGTTCATAAGAGCCGACCACCACTGGTTCCTGGTAGTCGTACATTTAGTCCCCCAGTTGCTGTGAAAGGGAGCCCCTGTATAGGGGTTCTCTACTGGTTGCTCCTTCTTGGGGAGTTTAGTGTACGGCCCAATGGGTCCACTCCCGGATGCTTGCTGCCCCTTGGCGAGCGTAACAGTCTGTGCCGGGTATTATAATATGGGGGCCCTATGCCAACTATGTTATTTATTTATTTTATACCACGATACTGACCTGCAGACAGTGCCTGTGATGGTTGCAGTCAGACGCTGTCACACAGGCTGGGGGCACGTCTGACTACAACCAATTACAGACAACAGGCCAGCCGGTTGGGAGGGAAAACAGTGCATATGGATGAGCCTAATGAGCGGCCCCGGAAGTGAAGGAGAGGCCACGGGAGCAGTGTACAGCCGCGCCAGAGCCTTGGTAAATTGAAGCGCTTCATTCATTCTTATTTTCTTTATTTTCTTTAATTTCTCGAATTCTGGATCCGGATCAAACACCCGGAATCCCGGGCCCGGTTCCGGCACCTGAGTACCGTTGAAACCGCGCGGATCTGGACTTTTACAGTCCAGTTCCACCCATCACTATTCAAGAGTTATAAATTTTGCAGAAGTTCAGAATCATAACTTTACACTATTTAGGTCATTTGATAGACTTGTGTGATTTTAACTTATAGTTATACATAATGGCTGTCCAGTCCGGAAGGTGTAAAACCAGTTGCTGTTGAGCAGGTTTTTTTCTTTTGTTTAGAGTAACATGATGTGAAATCATGCCTGCTGTTTAATTTACTTCTCAGCTATTCACAATAAATTATTGAGACAGCCATATTAAAATATAAATTAATAGCTCATGTTTTATTTGGCAATTAAAATAATGTAATGGTAAAAAGGATTAATAGATTAATATAAGAAGCTTAAGAAAACTTGAATCCCTGAACTAAATATTTGCTGTGTTACTAGTTTTAAAAAAAAATGACGTAAGTTCCCCCCAATTTTCATAACCAGCACAGGTACAGCAGCAGCTGCGGGCTGTAACCCTCTAAAATGAGCGGTGTCAGCATGAGTTCACCACAGTTCAATGCCCACAGCTGTTCTCACGCCAACTATCACGAGAACCCTCTCATGAAACCTGGCATGAGAACCACGGGCAGTGAGCTGAGTTGCACTTGTGAAGCCCCACAAGTGTTGTGTCGGTGCATTACCTTCAGGGACTCCACTCAGCTGGATCTGGTCACAGGTAGGAGATCTTCTTCTTGTCGTGACGCCACTCTCAGTATTGCGGCCAGTAGGGACCGCCACTGCAGGTTGAGGGACGCCTGGGGCTGATGGTGAGTGCAGTTAGTTGGAATAGCCTCCTGAGAGTGAGGCAAGCCCCAGGGCCCTGTGTAGGTGCGTAGTACCACAAGGCGCAGAATGACTCAACACAGGCAGGATGTCTTTCAGGGTTTTTACTCACAGTTGATAGGGTGAGTAACCCGGGCGTAGCTGGGATGAACCAAGTGGGAACCAGGTGTCCTTCAGGCTGACTTGTGAGGGTGACTACTAACTCGCCTTCCTTAGCCCTTGGTGGTTTGGGGTAACCCCGACTTTGAGTCCCTATGGGGGTCACCCAGGGAAGATGCTGCAGCCTCTCTCCCCTTCGTTTGCCGTTTGCTTGTCGCCTGGACCAGGCCACTCCAGCTGCTTGCCTCCTGTGACCTATGGGCCCTAACTGTGGCTACGTGGCTGCGGCTTTTGTGGTGTTGTGGCGTGGGCTTTGAGAGCCCCACACCGGCAGGTTTAGCAAAAGAAAGCTGGATCTATCTCCGCTTCGGGATCTGCCGCCCGTTTGGGCCTGGTACTCTCTAGCAGTCTCCTTACTTCCCACTCCGTGCTCTCTCTTTAGCTGAAGATGGATTTCGGGTAGCCCTCCTAGTTGACCGTTCTCCCCCGTCAGTAGCCACTGCGCGGGCGCTGTCAGACTGCACAGCCCCAGGGATCTGCTCCTCACTCGAGCTCCCGGGACTCTACACTGCTCTGGCTCACTGCCCCTCCTCTCCTGTTCTTGCCTACGCCACCTAGCAACCAGACTCTCTTACCACACCCCTTGAGAGGAGATGGAGGCTTTTGGCCCCCTCCACTATTCCAGTGAAGGTGAAGGCTTTTCCCCCTCCTGGGATCCCCAGGGGTCCTCTCATGGGTACATGTGTGAGACCTGATCACTATGCGCCTGTGTTCCACACCCCGGTCAGCCTTCTGGATTACCTGTATTGTACTGTCCCCAGCATGGGTGCAGTACTCAGTGGTGCCTGACCAGGTCAGGGGCGCCACACACTCATAAGTTCATCGCAGTTTAAGGGTATGTGCGCACGTTGCTTTTTACCTGCTTTTTACCTGCTTTTTTGCTGCTTTTTCTTCTGCGCTGTTTAATGCCAAAATGGATGTGTTCTTCTATTCAAGCAAAGTCTATGGGAATTTGGGTTTCTTGTTCACACTATGTTGTTCAAAATGCTGCCTTTTTGTGGCAGAACTTTGGTCAAAAACTCAGCTTTGCAGTGCAAAACCCAAATGGCAAAAACAATTGACATGTTGCTTCTTTGAAAAGCTGAGTTTTTGACCAAAGTTCTGCCTCAAAAAGGCAGCATTTTGAACAACATAGTGTGAACAAGAAACCCAAATTCCCATAGACTTTGCTTGAATAGAAGAACACATCCATTTTGGCATTAAACAGCGCAGAAGAAAAAGCAGCAAAAAAGCAGGTAAAAAGCAGGTAAAAAGCAATGTGCGCACATACCCTAACACTAGAACTACTGGACTTGTGACACCTATATAGAAATACATGGTGCAAAGTAGTCAAAATGACTACCTCAGTAGTTCTAGTGTTAATGCTTGCAGCTGTTCTCAAGCCAAGTATCATGAGAGCCCTCTCTCAATATTTAGCATGAGACTAACGGGCATTGACCTGCGGTTAACTCATGCTGTCACCATTTGTCACTGCCCGCTACTGTATGACCTGCTATGGTGACCTGGGCTGACCTCATAAGGTCATCTCAGTTTATTGCAGTGGTTCTCACACAGGAGATGATCAACAATGTATGGGAAAGGAGGAAGGGGGAAGCTCACCAGGTTCTCTGCAAACCCTACCGATGCACAGACGTGGCTGGCCACCACATATAAGCGAGGAAGGAAGGAAATCCAGCATCAGATTCTTTCTTAAAATTGGTATCCAGGTTTATTAGAAAATCACGCGTGCAAAAAATTTAAAAACGTAAGTCCCATGATACGGGCCACGCAGGGCCAACGCCTTACGCGTCTCGGATTACTCCTTAGTCATATGATACCACATTTGGATACCACTTTTAAGAAAGAATCTAATGCTGGATTTCCTTCCTGTCTTGTTCTCACACAGAACAGAGTATGAGGCTGCAGCAACTGCTCTCCTTGCCAATGAAGAACAATCTGTTCTTCATTGGCTGGGGCAGTGATTCTTGGAAGGTCATGGGACACCTTTTGGATTATGTCGGACCTTGGATTAAGATTTTTTGAGGGAAATAAATTGGTAAATGAGGGTGTCTTTTTTTTCTTTATTTCTTTAATAATTTTCTCTGTTTACGTCTTTCAGATTCGTTTTTTCACTTGAAGAATTTACAGTCCAAAGTTTTCAACACTTGGGATTCCCATGTTCTGCCACAGGAAACAACATAAATGGCCACAAACTTGTAATGGCCACTGCCATCAGGATCACTGAGAAATACTTCTTATTAGGGTTTGGTTCCACTTGCGTTTTGCACGGACGAGTGCAATCCGATAAAACATTGGATTGCTCTCACTCTAATGCAAAACTCTTGGGCAGTGTCCATCTGCGATTGATTTCTCATTACATAGCGGACTGCGGAATGAATCGCAGCATGCTACATTTAGCAGCGAATATCGGCCCATGCACCCCCATACAAGTCTATGGGAGTGTGTGAAACATCGCTCTGCACTCACATGTCTTCTGACAGCAGTGCGATATATGCAGAGACAGGCAGGGGAGGAGATGGGGAGAAAGTGCTGCCTCCGTCTTTTCCGCAGCTGTGATACAATCGCAAGATCTCATCAGTGCTGCATGGCCCTCGGCTGACACTCGCAGCAGAGGGTCATTAGCATATCGCTTCTGATGATCTTGAATCGGAAGCTATGTGCAAGTGGAACCGTACCCTAACTGAAGAAGTCAGATCCTGAATCATTCTCACATGTTGTTCTCACATCAACTGCACCTTTGTAGTTTGGGAAGATGGCAACAGTTTTAAAGCCTGCTGCGACCTGAAGACAAGCTTCCTTGGTTGGGTTCACTATGGGCTGTAACTTATGCCTGATAACATTGCACGTGCTTCTAACAATTTTAGAATTGGTGGATTTTCCCACTCTAAATTAAAGATGCAGTGATTCAAAGCTCTCTCCAGTGGCTAAAAATCTGAAAGAGAAAAAAAATAATAATTGAAATTACATATGATTTGTGATTGTTGGCAGCAGCCAGATGGACTTTTCAGTGGAAAACATGCAATGGAGCACTGCTATAACCTGGCATTAATTGCTGCAGCCAGTCACCGGCTGCATCATTCCAGTGTCTACTGTAAAATGGTGATGCAACATTTGTTAACGAAAAAAAAGAATTACCTCTAGGTGATGATAAACCTTTCCTTAAGGCCTCTTTCACATGTCCATAAAAAGCCACACATGTTTTGCACAGGCGTGTAAAAGTGTATATGGCCCTCTGTGTGCCGTGATTTTGGCACGAGTGTTCTCTGTGTGCCATCCGTGATAATACACTGAGAACAGGAAATTTATGCTCACCTGTCCCTGGCGCTGCTGTCCGTGGTGCTGATGTCTTCCGCTCTGCGGTGTCGGCCCTTCTGACTCCCCGCTGCTGCTGTTTCCGGTCCTCAGTGCAGTGAATATGGGATGAGCATAATGAGCGGGGATCAAAATAAAGTGACAGCAGCAATGGAGAAGGTGAGTGTAGAAATTCATTTAATTTCACAGAAACGTGGTTTTCTTCGACACATGTCACACTGATGTCACACTGATCCCATCCTTGTGGTCCGTGTGACACCTGTGCTGCCGGAGAAAAACGTACATGTTTACAAGGGATATTTTTTTTTCTCCGGTTTATTTAGCCTTATATACAAGTGATTATGCATTAAAAACTGTTTCTTAACCTTTTTGGTAGGTGTTCTTGTGCATCTGTAAAAGTGGCATAATACTGTGACATCCTCATTCCAAGAAACCGTATGCGAGTCAGAAATGAATGCAGGCATATTCTCCAGGGTCTCCCCATTCACTGTCATCACTTTCCCATCCATGTAAGCCTTTTCCTTAGGCCCCCAGACCTCTTTGTTGGGTCCAGCAGAAAATTACTCGCATTTCCTATTGACTTGCATTGTACTCGCTATTCGGAGCGAATACGGGAGTATTACAGAGTACTTGTTACGAGTATAATGAATACGAACGGGACTTGCTCATCTTTAGTAAATACTGCTTTTTTGCAGTTGCACTTTTAAGCAAATAACCAAAATATTTCTGTTACCTCACAAAAAAGAATTGCATTAAAAAATGCTGGTTCATATTTGAATAAAAAATGCATCAAAGAAAGAATAAAATGTAGAAAACAACCTTAGCAAAAATACAATCAGAGAAGAATGTTAATGCGTATTTTGGTGCGGACAACTGTAGAAAACATGAGGACAAAACTGGTAGAAAAAAAGGAGCCCGGAAAAAATACATCTAAAAAAATAAATTGCATTTTTAACACCTTAATGGTCACTGAAGCAGTTAATGTCTAAAATATGATCTTATGTACTGTTGTTAAATAGTAACTGTTTTTATTGCATTATAGGTAAATTAAATAATGCCTTTTTAAAAACAGAAGTTATCCACGAAAATACAAGTAATGATACAGTTGTGTTGACAGGAAAATAAAAAGTAAAAAAAAAAAGGCAAAAAATGGCATTTCACGATTGGCCAGTTTCCATTTTTGTGCTTCTATTTTTCCCTCTTCTTTCAAGAATCATAACTTTTTCATTTTCCCTTAATATAGCTATATGAGGGCTTGGTTCTTTTTTTGCAAAATGAGCTCTAGTTTTCAATGACACCATTGACTTTATTACAGTCATATGAAAAAGTTTGGGCACCCCTATTAATGTTAACCTTTTTTCTTTATAACAATATGGGTTTTTGCAACAGCTATTTCAGTTTCATATATCTAATAACTGATGGACTGAGTAATATTTCTGGATTGAAATGAGGTTTATTCTACTAACAGAAAATGTGCAATCCGCATTTAAACAAAATTTGACCGGTGCAAAAGTATGGGCACCTCAACATAAAAGTGACATTAATATTTTGTAGATCCTCCTTTTGCAAAAATAACAGCCTCTAGTCGCTTCCTGTAGCTTTTAATGAGTTCCTGGATCCTGGATGAAGGTATATTTGACCATTCCTGTTTACAAAACAATTCCAGTTCAGTTAAGTTTGATGGTCGCCGAGCATGGACCGCACACTTCAAATCATCCCACAGATTTTCAATGATATTCAGGTCTGGGAACTGGGATGGCCATTCCAGAACATTGTAATTATTCCTCCGCATGAATACCTGAGTAGATTTGGAGCGGTGTTTTGGATCATTGTCTTGCTGAAATATCCATCCCCTGCGTAACTTCAACTTCGTCACTGATTCTTGCATATTATTGTCAAGAATCTGCTGATACTGAGTTGAATCCATGTGACCCTCAACTTTAACAAGATTCCCGGTGTCGGCATTGGCCACACAGCCCCAAAGCATGATGGAACCGCCACCAAATTTTACTGTGGGTAGCAAGTGCTTTTCTTGGAATGCCGTATTTTTTTGCCTCCATGCATAACGCCTTTTTGTATGACCAAACAACTCAATCTTTGTTTCATCAGTCCACAGGACCTTCTTCCAAAATGTAACTGGCTTGTCCAAATGTGCTTTTGCATACCTCATGCAACTCTGTTTGTGGCATGCTTGCAGAAACAGCTTCTTTCACATCACTCTCCCATACAGCTTCTCCGTGTACAACGTGCACTGTATTGTTAACCGATGCACATTGACACCATCTGCAGAAAGATGATGCTGCAGGTCTTTGGAGGTGGTCTGTGGATTGTCCTTGACGGTTCTCACCATTCTTCTTCTCTGCCTTTCTGATATTTTTCTTGGCCTGCCACTTCTGGCCTTAACAAGAACTGTACCTGTTTCCATTTCCTTACTATGTTCCTCCCAGTGGAAACTGACAGTTTAAATCTCTGAGACAACTTTTTGTATCCTTCCCCTGACCAACTATGTTGAATAATCTTTGTTTTCAGATCCTTTGAAAGTTGTTTTGAGGAGCCCATGATGCCACTCTTCATAGGAGATTCAAATAGGAGAACAACTTGCAAGTGGCCACCTTAAATACCTTTTCTCATGATTGGATACACCTGCCTATGAAGTTCAAAGCTCAATGAGGTTACAAAACCAATTTAGTGCTTTAGTAAGTCAGTAAAAAGTAGTTAGGTTAGTGTTCAAATCAAGAACTTGATAAGGGTGCCCATACTTTTGCATCGGTCAAATTTTGTTTAAATGCGGATTGCACATTTTATGTTAGTACAATAAACCTCATTTCAATCCAGAAATATTACTCAGTCCATCAGATATAAGATATATGAAACTGAAATAGCTGTTGCAAAACCCCAAATTGTTATAAAGAAAAAAGGTTAATATTAATAGGGGTGCCCAAACTTTTTCATATGACTGTACATCATGTACTGAAAAATGGGAACAAAATTCCAAGTAAAGGCAGTCACACTTGCGTATGACTCGCACAAGTGCAATGCGAGAAAATCTCCCTGCATCACCGCAAGGATAGCTTTTACCTCATAGATGTCTTTGTCACAGACCGGAGGAGGTGAGGTACCAAGATCCCGGTGAAACCAACTCAGGACGACAGGCTTTAGGACGGATATGGGGAAGGAGTTTGGGATGCGTAGGGGGCAGCAGCTTCAACTTGTATGATACCTTGTTGATCCACTGGAGCACCTTGAAGTGACCAACAAAGCGGGCACCCAACTTGTATGAAAGCATCTTCAGGGGGACGCATTTAGAAGAGAGCTATACCTTGTCTCCGGGCTGGAAGGAAGGAACATCTAGGCATCTCTTGTAAACATGTCTCTTCATACAGAGGGAGAACTACTCCAGAGCGGACTTGGTCTCTGCCCAGATGTCGGACAAGGACTTCACGAGGGTATCGGCTGCCGGATTGCCAGAGGAACACACCACAGGACACGGAACGTTCGGTTGCTGCCCATAAAACCCCTTGAACTGAGACTTGGCAGAGGACTCACTCACATGGTTGTTTAAGGAGAACTCTGCCCAAGGAAGAAGGTTGACGCAGTTGCTGTGGTGTTCATTGATGAAATGGCAGAGGTAGTTCGTCAGGATCTGGTTAACACGTTCCACATGGCCATTGGACTGCGGATGGTAGGTAGACGGAAAGTCCAAATGCAACATCCAGCACATCTTGCAGGCATCTCTCCAGAACCGCACCATGAACTGAACCCCTCTATTGGGCACAACGTGGAGGGGTAGACCGTGTAGCCGGAAGATATGCTAGATGAACTGCTCAGAGAAAACCAGAGCGGACGGTAAACGGGCGAGTGGCGTAAAATGGGCCATTTTGGAAAACCTGTCCACCACGACCTTGACAAAAGTACAGCCAGAGGACTTTGGCAGGTCCGTGATAAAGTCCATCCCGATGTGTTGCCACCGAGCAGACAGCACCGGTAATGTAAGCAGAGGACCCACAGGAAGCGCTTTTGCTGTCTTACTCTGAGCACAAGAGGAACAGGATGAGACGAAGTCCAGAATGTCCTGTCATAACTTATGCCACCAGCAGTACTGAGAGATCAGCTGCAGAAACTTCTGACCAACAAGGCCTGCCAGTTTTGAGGAGTGACCCCACCAAAGAAGTCGTTCTCCATCAGCTTCTGCAACGAAGATTTTACTAGGGGGAACTTGATGCACGTCAGCTGAGGCCACCATCAGCTTGGAAGGCTTTATGATGTGCTGGGGCTCCTCCTCCTGGTCCACCAACAGGAACGAGCGAGACAGTGCATCGGTCTTGATGTTCTCAGCAGGACGAAAGTGTAGGATGAAGTTAAAGCAGGCGAATAACAACAATCATTGGGCCTGTCATGGGTTTAACACTGAGCCGACTGGAGGTAAGACAGGTTCTTGTGGTCAGTATAAATGATGACAGGATACACTTACCCCTCCAGCAGGTATCGCTACCCCTTCAGGGACAACTTGATCGCCAACAACTCTTGGTCGCAAATCAAGTAGTTTGGCTCTGTTGGAGAGAAAGCCCTGGAAAAGAAGCCACAGGTTACTGTCTTACCCTTCTGTGAACGGACCGCACCGGCACCAGAGGAAGAGGCATCCACTTCCAGGATGAACTTCTTGCTCGTGTCCAATCTATGCAATACCGAAGCAGAATTGAAGGCCTGTTTAAGTGACAAGGAGTCTTCAGTCTCCGAGGTCCATTTCTTCAGATTCTCCCTTTGCGGGTGTCACGCTCCCGGTGTCCCGGCAGCCCTCCTTACCCACTGATACAGTTGTACCTGCATCGCACCACCGCTCCGTACCCACTGATCCGGTCCACGTGTCCTCCGGTCACGGCTACCGCCCCCGCTCGTGCTCTCCTGTGTTCTGTTCCTGGTCTCAGGAATCTGACTCTGTCTAATGCCTCTGTATAGGACCAGGCCGCGCCCACTCACCTGGTCTTATAGGCCCAGCACACCTGAAGCAGGAAATGACTTAGGGCTGTGCTGGGTATATAAGACTTGCCTTTCCATGTGGGCGGGGCCTGATCAACGTGTCTTGAAGCCTTGTCTTGTGAGCTAGGTACTCAGGTCCCCTTGTGCCGTGTCCTGGACTACTGTTCGTCTTTCCTACCCTGCACCTGTACCAGTATACCGTACAGTCTTAGGAACTCCGTGACCCCAGTGACTTTGTTCTTCCCGTCCCCTGTGGGACGCGGCTCCCATCCCGGCCACGCCAGTGCTCCGGCTGCCATGTACCCTGCCCCCCGGTGGGGTGCTCGGTCCAGCGGATCCACCTCCTGGGTCTACCAGTCCTCCCGGTCCTGACAGAGCTGCGATGGGACACACCAGAGAAGAGAAGTGCAGGATGAATTGCCTGTAATAATTGGCAAATCCCACAAACTGCTGGATAGCCTTTAGCCAGTCAGTGCCGACACTTTATCGAAGTCCATTTTCAGACTGTTATCAGAGACTATGTAGTCTAAGAAATGCAATGAGGTTTGCTTGAAAAGGCACTTTTCGAGTTTGTTCTCCCTCAACCTCAGAAGGACCATCCGAACATGCCTCCGGTGGGTAGCCAGATCTGGAGAAAAGATGAGGATGTCGTCCAGGTACACTACCACACAGGTGTAGAAAAGGTCTCGGAATACATCGTTCATGAATTCCTGGAAGACGGCAGGGGCATTACTGAGCCCAAAGGGCATTGCCCCCGATATTTGTAATGTCCATCACGAGTGTTGAAAGCTGTCTTCCATTCGTCACCTGACTGGACCTGGACCAGATTGTACGCTCCCGGGAGATCGAGCTTAGAGTAGATCTTGGAGCCTTGAAGACGGTCAAACAGTTCAGGAATAAGAGGAAGCGAGTATTTATTTTTTACCATGATCTTATTCAGCTCCCGTAGTCAATACAAGGCTGCAGAGACCTGTCCTTTTTCTTGACAAAGTAGACGCTCGCTGCAGCAGGAGAAGAGGATTTTTGGATGAAGCCTCAGGCCAGGTTCATCTTTATATACTTGGACATGGCATGGGTCCCTGCCTGCAACAGGGAGTAGATACACCCACGAGGAGGGGTCAATAAGGGGAGAAGGTCAATGGGGCAGTCATAAGGCCTATGTGGCAGCAACATCTCAGCCTCCTTCTTATCAAAGACACCGACATAGGCCCAGTAGGTGGATGGCAAGCCTGGAATATTAGCCGGCATGGCTGGCAGGTGAGAAGGGAGCACCAGGATCAGACACTTATTGTGGAATGCTTTCCTGATCGGAGTATATCTCCAGAGTCCCAGTCAAAAACCAGTTTGTGTGACCGAAGCCATGGTAACCCCAGCAGGGAATGAGCCATCCCTGGAAGCATGTGAAAAGCTATCTTTTCAGAGGCAATTACCCCACTCATATCTCTAGGATCTAGGTGACTAACCGGATAGGCTCAGAAAGAAGCTTCCCATAAACGGAGGAAATAGGGATGGGATTGTCAAGGCACTGAACTGGAATCTGATCTCAATGCACCACAGACTGCTAGATGAAGTTCCCAGTGGAACCGGAGTCTAGGAATGCAGGCTCCAAGAACTGCGTGGAACCGCAGGACAGGGATACTGGGACGTGGAGAAATAAGGAGGACTTGACTTGACCTAGGGTGGCCTTTTCCATGGACCCTAGGCTTGGTAGTTTCCCGGCCTTCCGCAGTAGTAGCACTCTCCAGCTACTCGGAGAGTCTCCTGACGTAGCCTGGACTGTGCGACGCGGTCCACCTCCAAAGGCTCATGCGGTATAGCGGACCTGGTGGGATGAGGCAACATGGGACACTGAAAGGTGGGAGCCAGACGTGTTGCTTTCCTCTCATGGGCGACCTCTCTAGCATACTCCTGGAAGTGTCAGTCAACACGAGTTGCCAATGAAATCAAGTCCTCCAAGGTGGAAGGTACATCCCGGCCAGCCAATTCATCCTTAATTCTTCTGGACAGACCTTCCCAAAAGGCAGCCACTGACACCTCATTGTTCCATCCAAGTTCAGAAGACAGGGTGCGGATCTTGATGGCATACTGCCCAACCGTGAGATTCCCGTGGTGGATTCTCATGAGCGATGAGGCAGTGTAAGCGAGGCGTTCCGGCTTGTCGAATACCTTGTGAAAAATAGTTATGAAGGAGGGTAGATGTTGGACAATCAGGTCATTCTTCTCCCATAGGGGATTAATTCATGCCAGGGCCTATACAATTAGATGCGACATGACTACGCCACTTTGAAGTGATCGGTCGCCAGCTGTAAAGGGCTCGAAAATGCAAGGATCACTGATTTAAAAATCCTTGGCATAGTTTTGGGTCACCTCCATACATTGGTGAGGAAGCTAGACGAGATTTGGACAGGAATTCCGGCAACCCTACAGGGTCTGGAGTAGCTGAGGGTGCCGGATTCTGCAGGGCATACAGACGGGAGTCTACAGACGCCATGTACACGGACATGCGTCTCTGTGCTTCGTGCTGATGGGAGAGTTCACTCTGCATTTCGAGAAGCTGGGAAGTATTAGAAGGAAGCCTGCAAGGACGCCAGACGGGATTCAACGAACTTCATGTGTGCCACTAGTTTTACCTGGGTATCAATGTTGGCGGGTAAGCTCTTGCTGCATGTCTGTCAGGCGGGTAAGCTTGGTGCCGGCAGAGTCAATGGCTGAGCAAACTGTTACAGTCGCTGAGGGGTGGCAAGCGTCCAGGAGTGGACCCACTGGGCCGTACACCAGACTACCATGAAGGAGCTAACCAATAGCGAACCATATATAGGGGCTGTCTGGCGCAGCAACAGGGGGCCTAAATGCAAGACTGCCAGGAACCAGTGGAGGTCAGCTTCTACGGACTGGTAAAGTTGCTTAGCATCCGGTGTAGGTGTGCTCGGATGTGGAAGCATGGAGATAGTAACTTTTATTTGGCAGCACTAGGATAGTGGCTCAGATGTGGCAGCACGGAGATGGTGGCTCAAACGTGGCAGCAGGGAGGTAATGGTTCAGACGTGGCAGTATGGAGATGGTGGTTCAAACAAGGCAGCATGGAGATGGTGGCTCTAATGTGACATCACGGAGGTGAAGGTAGTAAGCAGGCTCTAGGATGAGACACAGGTTAGAAACACGGAACTGGAACTGAGACAAGGCAAGCAGTATTAGATGAAGTAGCATAATGGTAGCTGAGAACTAGCAATAAACTAGGAGACAATGTTGCATAGGTGCCTCCTGTAAGGAGAGGTAGTCCTAAATGCCTCCTGTAAGGAGAGGTGGTCTTAAATACCTTACGATAATAGGTGACTTCAGGGATCACTTCGGGGTAATGGGACGCCGGCCATTTAAGAATGGGGGCACTCACTGAAGACCTGCGCGTGGCCTGGAAGCAGGTAGAGACTGCGGCAGACCCAGAAGAGGAGAGCGTGGAAGTGCCGGCAGGTGAGGAGAGCGGTGACCCCACCGAGGCCTTGGAGTGGGATCGTGTGGGTGCTATGCTGGGACCAGTACCGGGCGCTACACTGTTGTAGCATTTCACAGTGATAATTAAAAGAGCTGAGTATCTGATTAGGCACTCTGATGCAGCAGAGCTGAGTGTGCATACAGCACCAAGGAACAGGAGAGCTGAGTCAACAGACAGGCACCTTGGAGGTGAGTGTGCAGCCATCCTCCAGGGTCAGCAGGGCTAAGCAGGGTTGCAAACTTAAATCTTTATTTTTCTTGACAGCTTACTAGAAAATCCCAGACAGACAATATTTTTTACAGATACGTTGTAAAATTATAATAATTCATTATGATTATATTGTGATATATGTCTAGAAACCATAATTCTGATATGAAGGCATTAGTTGTATTCACGGTAAACTATAAAATGATGATAATTACAGTCAAAATAATTTAAGTTTCTTAAACATAAAAATAATCACAAACTCCTTAAATATTTTTTACAAAAAAGTGCCCTGTATTTACAGAATGTCTCCGAATTTCTAGTTGGCTGTCAACCCAGGCGCTGAACCAGTACTGTATTACTTGAAGGAAAAGCAAGGGATAAGTGGATCCACTGGACCAAAGGAACTGATCACCGACCTGCCCGGAGGAGTGTAACTGAATGGCTACTGAGTCTTCATTAAAGCCACTGGAAGTGTGGATAGGGTAACACACTAGTATAGGGGTCTCAAACTCGGCTGGGTGTATGGGCCGCACAAAGGAAAAAAATAATTTGGGGGGCCGCATTCTTTGCAGGACAAAGTGACATTTTTATTGGTACCATATTTTTTTTTTACACTCCTTTGGATCACTGGTTTTGAACTTGTTTATTATAATAAAGGTGCACATTCTTTGTTTAAATATAAAAAAAAAATTGATGGTAAAAAAAAGTCATGCCTTTTTTTTCTTTTTTTACATTTTATTCCTTTCTTGTAACTAATAGTGTTGCAATTATCACTATATAGAAATTTTAGCCAACATGTAATGTTCCCCATCTTGTAATGTGCCCATGCTTGCCCCTTGTAGTATTGTGCCCCATCCCATAGTAATGTGCCCATCCTTGTCCCCTTGTAGTATTGTACCCCATCCTAGTCCCCATCCCACAGTAATGTGCTCATCCTTGTCCCCATCCTATAGTAATGTGTCCAGCCTTGTCCCCATCTTATAGTAATGTTCCACATTTTTGTTCCCTTGTAGCAATCTCCCTGTCCTGTAGTACTGTCCCCATCACATAGCTGTCCCATTCTATAGTAATGTGCCCATCCTACAGTAATGTCCCTATCCTATAGTAATGTGCCAACCTTGTCCCCATCCTATAGTAATCTGCCCATCCTATAGTAATCTCCCCATCTTATCATGTGCCCATCCTATAGTAATGTGTCCATCCTTATCCCTATCCTATAGTAATGTTTCTCATCCTTGTCCCCTTGTAGTAATGTCCCTATCCTGTAGTACTGTTCCCATCCTATAGTAATGTGCCCATTCTATAGTAATGTCCCCAGCCTTATCCCTATCCTATAGTAATGACCCCATCCAATAGTATTATGCCCATCCTTGTAATGTCCCCAGCCTATAGTAATGTGCCCACCTTGTCCCCATCCTGTAGTCATGTGCCCACCTTGTCCCCATCCTATAGTAATGTCCCCATCCTGTAGTAATCGGGAGGGGGCAGTGGCGGCTGAAAGGGGGCGGTGGCTATAACTTACCTATCGCTCACCTTCACTTCCACAGACGCCGGAGTGAAGCTGAGGGGAGTGGTCTGTGGCCCCAGATCCACAGTGATTGGACAGATCGGTCCCAAGGCCGGTCTCTCCAATCAGAGCTGGGGGCGGGTGAAACTGAGGTCACCCAGCTCCAGCCAATGATCGGTGCTACAGCTGCACTGATATGGCTGGATTTCAATGTTTCAGCCATTTTCAATGGCTGAACATTACAGTGGCTGTGATTCGCTGACAAACGACGCTCAGCCAATCACAGCCTCCGTAGGTCTGGGAGGAGACACCACCCCTCCTGAGGTCCCCTCCTCCCCGAATCTAAGGTATTTGCAATGCAAAGCGATCGTAGCCACCGGGGCTCCAGGGCCACGATTTCGCCATGACATACTGGGTACGTCCCAGTATGTCATGTATCCCAGTTTCGGCCGGGGGCGGGATACACGCAGGCCCGCAACCACGGCAACGCGATGCCATAATCACTGGGCATGCGCGCACCCCGCACCTGATGGCCGTACTGTGGGAAGAGGAATCCTCCAGCCGGATACCAGCCGCACACAACATGGCTCAGCGGCAGCGAACAGCTCCTGCATGCGGGCCACCACCAGGATCAAAAACACCCACGTCACACGGAACCCAAAGTCCAATGTCCTCCAAATCATACTCCATTTTTATTAATTTACAGGAAAAACCGTAATTATCCCCAGGACAATCTTACTGAGGACTATATTATTTTATTATTATTCATATGGCCAAGTTAATGAGGCAATAATATTGTGTTGTTGCCAACAAACACCAGCATAGCATGTATACATATATATGCACTAAACGTACATGCCATATAGATCAATAGCCAGAATCCCACTACATAGGTCATACCATCATATTTTATTATTTACAGGAAACTATGAAGGATGGAAAATCATGGAGTATAAAGATTACTGCATCTCGCAGGCCTACATAATCTGCAGGAATAGGCAGTATTGGGCCGTAACCTGGCCCCCACTACCTACTTTCTAACCTCAGGTGCTTTTCCTAATAACTACATGCACTATCGTGTGTGTCACGGTCGAACCTCTTATACCAAGGCCCACCTTCACCACATAAGTACAAATACATATTACGCCAACACTCATGGTTAATACTGCTGCAGGTCTGCTAGCAGGTCTGCTGCTGCAGCCCCAGGGGATCACGGTGCCACGAGTATATACACCAATAGTCTCTGATAGTAGGAGCATCAGCACCTGGTATCATAGGATCGGCCAATATGGGTTGTTGCGGCAGCAGCAGCAGAGATGGGTAGTTGCAGCAGCCGCAGCCTGTAATGTAGGAGCGGCTAATGGGGACAATTACAGTAGCAGCAGTACCATGTTTTTCCAAAAATAAGCTCTTCTCCAAAAATAAGCCCTAGCAGGGATTTTCAGCATTTTCGGAGGAAGGCTTAAATTTAAGCCCTCCCCCAAAAATAAGCCCTAGTCGCAGTTCAATAATGAAGTGTCAATGCAGCTAAAAAAGTTAAAGATACTGCAGGACACTTCAATATAGACAGCGGACACCACGCAATCATTCTCACCAGATGCCGAGCGGGAGGCCCTGCAGTGGAACACACACCCACACATATCAGATCTCACATCCACACAAATCAGATCACACACACAATCACCCATTAGATCGCACACACTCACCACACCCAGCGATACCGATTTCTTCTGGCTGGCACAGTAGAATACTGAGATGCAGAGCGGTGGAGCGCAAGGACCTGTGGCTGCGAATGGAATGCTTACAGGACCTGCGATGCATCACTTCCTCCCATCTTTCCCTAACATTCTGTACTGTCGGATGTGGTAAGTGACTAGTGAGTGTGTGTGTGTGCGATCTGATTAGTGATTGTGTGTATGATCTGATGTGTGTGTGTATATATATGTGTATGAGTGTGTGTGCGCGATCTGATGTATGTGTGTCGGACAGAAGCATGGGAAGATGGCGTGCAGCATACCTGCCTGGAGGGCTCGCTAGAGATCACAGGGAGGACCTGGGAGCCACGCAGACATCCAGGGTCTGGTAAGTATGAGTCTCCTGGGAAGGGGGGTCTGCTTTTTTAGGGGCGGTAAACTAACTCCCAACCATTTTTCTCAAAGAATAAGACCTACGCCAAAAAAAAGCCCTGGTAGGCAAAAGATTGTTGCAGCAGCGGAGTCGCCATCCACTGGAACGCAAAAGAGCATCAGTAATACACCACACAGCACTAAACAACAGCAACACAAAGGGACCTGAGAACTTGCAATGTTAGGAACACATTGCCCAGACACCTGCCATAAGGGTACTGGCCTGTCCTGCCGCACAACCTAAGGACACTTCCAGGAGGCCTGTGTAGCATGCATAGGCCCGAGGGACAGCAGCAGGGTCCAGGGATGGAGCAGTACAGCTGGGAAGGTGAGAGTGCTGGTGTCCCTGCTGGGGGGGTAGGGCAGGACAGTGCAGGGCTGCCAGTACGAGCATTGCAAGTACACAGGTAACAAAAACATAAAAATTGCCTGGAAAAATAGCCCCATATATGGGATAGAATCTAAGTAACAGGATTTAAGCATAAAATAGTAAATGAAAGGTCACATCCCATAGAGATCTAAACATAAATTCCCTGCTTACCCATAATGCTCCATGTTTTGGTCAATTAATAACTGGCCCCAACGCGCATTTCGCATTGGGTTTCCTTGGGGCTAGTGATATTTTTACAGTAGTGATTATCTTTCTTCCCCTTCTGGGATATGTACTATGGTATGTTTATATACTGTCACTTTGATCCTATCCCATATATAGGGCTATATTTACAGCAGTAATTATCTTCCTTCCCCTTCTGGAATATTTACACATTTATCATTGTCTGTGCTGTATCAATTCCATCTGTTGCATGTGCCTGCTTGAATCATTTCCTTACTTTGTGTTCAGTTTGTGTTAGTCATTGCCAATGTACTACAACTGAACCTTCATATATGCTTGTAAATTTCTTTATATGTGTTTTATAACTCCATTTCTCTAGTGGATCTATATGTTGGTTGGAGTTTTTTAACATTTAAATAAATTGAGATTCTTTACCCTATTAATGGCGTATTTAATGATATGTTTTCAGACGATACTGACTCTACTATAGAAGTTGTGTAGTCTGTCTTTATGGTAAGTATGCCAATGGTTGAAGCATAAGTATATGACATGACATGTTGTGTCATTAGTATTGAATACATTATATTGTTGGTAATAAAATAAAATTGTCAGAAGTCTAATTTATTTTTTAAAATCACAATTTAATTTTCTAGTTTGTCTAAAACCTAGTAATGGAAATGCTATAAGACTCTGTCGCCACTAGGTGGTAATATAATTAAAGGAAATGATTTAGGATGCCTCCGATTCATTATGTCTGGCAGTCTAAAAGCAGTTGTGTTTTGTTTTCCTTTTATTCATTCACAAGGGCAAATTTGTTTTTTCTAATCTAAGACTATGTGCGCACTTTGCATTTTTTCATGCGTTTCCGCAGCGTTTGCAACTGCAGCGTTTTAATGCAAAATGCATGCGTTTTGATTTTCAAGCAAAGTCTATAGTACATAGGGATTTCTTGTGCGCACAATGCTGTTATAAACGCGGCGTTTTAGTTGCAGAAAATTTGGCAAAAACTCAGCGTTTAAAGAAGAAGCATGTCAATTGTTTTTGCCATTTTGGCAGCATTTTGCTAACATTGAAGTCAATGAGAAATTGCAAAACGCAATCTACTTCAAAATTCTAGCGTTTAACATGCTTTTTGGACCAATTAAATGCATGCGTTTTTGACAAAATATTAATGGAATGATATGTCCCTTTGCACACACATAGTCGGACAATTAAATGCTTGAAAATCAATAAATAAATGTAATTTTATGCATAAATATTAGCACAAAGTTATCAATTTATTAAAATAAGCCATCTTTTTGTATGATTTTAATATTGATATTTGTTATCATTTTTTTCTTTTTTTTATAGTGTTTGTATGTTTAATCTTTATTTAGCATTGTATTTGTAGTCAAAATACATCTGATTTTAAGCAGTGAAAAAGCATGTAAAACGCTGTAAAAACGCAAGCGTATTTATAGCGTTTTTTTGGTCACAACCAAATTTGACAAAAAATGTTTCTGCCAGAGGATGCGTTTAGAACTGCAACAACCTCGACGCAAAGTGCGCACATAGCCTAACAGGGTATTTGTTGCTTTGCACTGTGATTCTGGCATATTGAGAGCTGTAAGAATCCTTCGCGCTTTCTCCCTATTGCAATGGCACATTACAATGAAATGCCAATCTCGAAAATGTCCAGCTATAGTCTGTTATTTTTTTTTTTTACTAGTATGTAGACAAGAAGCACACAATGGAGCATATTAATCAATACTGTCTAATTCTTAGACAGTGCAAATTTAGACTAGTGGTTCATGCTGTTTGATAAATCTGGCACATTTAGATTGTCTAGTCTAAGTTTACACCAAATATTAGTTGCTTACACCCCTTTCTGATAAGCTATACTTCCTTTAAGGCCTCTTTCACACGTCCATGCAAAACACACACATTTTGCTAGGTCCGTGGTGTAGGTGCATATGTGTGTGTTCAGCGTGTGCTGTAAATGTGCTATCCGTGTGACATCCGCATAGCACATGGACAGCATGAGCGTCTATACTTTCCTGTCCATGGTGTTGCTGTGTCCGGCGCTACTGCTTCCGGTCCTCAGTGCAGTGAATATGCATGAGCATAATGAGCGGGGTCGGGAGCAAGTGACAGCAGTGCTGGAGACATCAGCAGTAGAGAAAGGGGAGTGTAGAAAAGCATTTTATTTCACAGACAGTGTTTTCTCGGGTACGTGTCACACTGATGTCACATGGATCACATCAGTGTGCAGTCCGTGTGGTCTGTGTGACACATGTGCTGCTGAAGAAAAACGGACATATCTACGTGTGGAACACACGGACACAGGTATGCTCCACACGGTCTATGGGAAAACGCGCGTGTGCACAAACCCATTGATTTTAATGGGTCTACGTGTGGACATGTCACCAGTACATGTGAAAACAGACGTAACATGTACCGGAGGCACAGATGTGTGAAGGAGGCCTAAAGCAAATACACAGCCCTTGCCACAGAAGGCACAGAAGGGGCCAGATTCATCAAGATTGGTGATCTTCTTACTGGTCTTCACTGATTAATGAAGGGGTGCATGCATCTTCATGAATCCAAAGTGTCTGATGAGTGGTGAAAGATTTCTGTTGTAAGGGACATTAAAGATTTTTATGAATTAGATGAGATGTGGGATTACATCTCATTCGCCCCAGCTTTGCCCATTTTGGCAGAGCTGGAAGAAAGTGTCTAGAAGTCACAAAATTTGTGTGCAGCTTCAGGTTGTGCCAAAATTTTCCAACACTTCAAACCAATTTATGCCAGAATTCTAGATAAAATGCTTTGATGAATCCGGTCCAAAGTGTAAAAAAAAACATATAATAAATTTGATGAAGCTCATTAAAGATTTTTTATCAGAATTCTGGCTCATTTAGTTTGATTAATCTCCCAAATGACTGTGTCTACTAACAAAACAACCAGAGTAGCTGGTATCTACTCTAAAAAAATACATTTTACCCAAACCAAACAAATGGCCCAAAAATATATATAATCTCAATAAATTACGGTACATAAATACCCAAAAAGAAAACAAGAGATTGTCTTAAAAAATATATTTTATTTAAATTATTAGACAAAATACTTAAAACATACATAAAAGCATATGTGGTAGGTCAGGATAAACACAGTGGATACAGGGCTTAATATTGGACACAAGATGCAAAACATACAAAAAACAGCTAAAAGTATAAATATATAGGAAAATCTCCTTTTTAGATCATACAGAAATTCAGCTGTACTTAAATTTTGGTTGGTTCAATAAATAGAAAAACAGGAGTAAGAGCAATAAATAAGTGTCACACGCACAATAATTACAAAAAGTTGCTGATTAAATTAATTTAAAGACAAAGTGTCTCGTGCATAGTAATTAATGGGCATAAAAATGCTAATCTAAAGTGACATGTGCATAGTTACACTAACAGAATATAAGAAGGGTTTGTGATCTGAAGGTGTCGAGTGTGCAAGAAATCTCCAAACCGATATATAAATATATATATTAAACATTATTAAAGTGCCAATAGATAAATTGAATTGTAAAGCGCTGCGGAATATGTTGGTGCTAGAGAAATAAAAAAATATTATTATTATTATAGATGAGCAAATAGCTTCAAAGTTAATAAAGTGCTTAAATATAAGAATTAAATGACATCAGTGTGTTAAATACGCAAACCCAACACTACAAATCACAGAATTCCCCCTTAGAATAACACACGTACAATTACTCCCAAAAAGAAAGCTTCTCACAAAATAGCAGAGCATATGTGAACTAAAGTCCAACCATACTTTGCATAGTAAATAGAGGCAAATTACCCATGTCAATATAGCCACTGTACAGCGTCCCCTGACACGTTTCACTACAGCTTCATCATGAGGGGTGTAAGGGGTGTTTTATCGGCATTGCTCTCATCGGTCTTGGGTAGTTTATGACCTGTCGGATGCCTCCAGTATTTCGTAGTGGTCACTCAATACAACTCTATGAGAGTCTCATTCTTGTTCTCATTGACTTGCATTGATAGCTTGTGACTAGAGATGCACAAACCTGCAGTTCAGTGTTCGATACACACTCAGACTTTTCCAAAAAGCAACGTTCAGATTCGGAGTTCAGGTGCTTTATAAATGCAAACCACTTGCACGAGCATCGCTGTGCTTGGGTACGCTCGGTGCTCAGTCCAATGAGAGCCATTGCAGTGTTTGATCTGCTCACACTGGGGATAACAACTGCAAAATCAGATATAGTGTACACCCCCCACCCCCCAAAAAAAAAAAAAATTGTTAAAGTCATACCTCTCAACTTTTGAAGAACAAAAAGAGGGACAAATTCTACTGTGCGCATCAAGTCAAATTTTAACCATGCCCTTAGCCACACCCATTTGGCAGAAAGGGTTATTCAGCTGACGTCCCAGACTGTTCATTCATAGTTATTGCATCCAGAACTTTCTCATATTTAAATAAGCATCACTTCACACACGTTGCTTTTTTATGTCTTAAGGCCAATTCATATATCATACGTTACATAAATCCGGTGTTTTTTGTTTCTGCACCAAACTACACAATAACAATATTCTCTGGTTTTTCCATTTTTGCTGCATTTTTTATGCCTTATCGCCATTATTTCATGCATTTTTGGTGCAGATGTGAAGCCGCATTTTTAAGTGTTTTTATAGGTTAGAAAAGCTTTGATTCTGCACTTAAAAACTAACTGCAGTTTTTCCATGCGTTTTTTTTTAAGCTACACATAGAAGACTCTAGAGAAAAAAAAAGCATCAAAACCGCGGAGTTCAGAGGCGTCTTTTCATGAAATCACATGCACTTTGCTTGGATAGTTAAACACAGAAGAATTTATGTGCAAAAAAAAACCAGCAGAAAAAAATGCAGCATTAACACTACATGTGAACACAGACTAAATGTCCAAGCAAAGTGGATGTGATTTCATGAAATCTCCGCCCTTGGTACGTCTAAAGACGCCGCTGAACTTTGAGGTTTTGGTGCTTATTTTTCTCTATAGGCTTCTTTGTGGAGCCTGGAAAAAAACGCAAGCAAAAAAAAAAATGCCATTGCACTTTTAGGCTAGGGCCCCACTTTGTGTTTGTAACCTGTGTTTCTGCAGCGTTTTGAGCTGCAGCATTTTATGGCCAAATGGCTTGCGTTTTTCCATGTTATCCTATGGAAATTGTGAAATTTCTGACCCCACTTTGCGTTTCAAAACACTGCGTTTAATTTGCATATTTTGTGGCAAAAACCATGCGTTCAAAGAAGCAACATGTCAATTGTTTTTGCCATTTTGGGTGCGTTTTGCTAACATTGAAGTCTATGAGAAATGGCAAAAACCAAGATTCCAGCAAATTCTTGGGTTTTACCTGCTTTTCCAGTCCAAAAAACATGCGTTTTGGACTTCAAAAATGCTTGCTTTTGGGACATCAAAATAATGATTTCATAAGTCCCTTTACACCACACACACATAGTCCGACAATTTAAAATAAGATTTTTAATAAATTATTGCAATTTTTCCATTAAATATCACATTAACGCTATAATTTCATTAAATTAATCTATTTTCATTATTTTTCTCAAAAATGTAGATTTGTTACTTTTTTTTCCAATTTCTTCATTGAGTTTGACTATTTAAACTTTATTTAGCAGTGTCATGATGTTCAAAACGCATCTATCAAAACACAGGTGGAAAAGCATGTAAAAAGCGCTGAAAACACATCTAAAATGCGGTAAATACGCATGCGTTTTCAGCGCTAAATTTCTGAAAAAGACAACTTTGGTCAAATCAATTAAGCCCAAAACGTGCGTTCTGAACTGCAAGTAGGAGAACGCAAAGTGGGGCCCTAGCCTTAAACGCAGAATCAAAGCTCTTCTGTAGTATTAAAAGGCATTAAAGGGAACCTGTCAGGTCTAATAAACACCCAGGACCACGAGCAGTTCTGGGTGTATATTTACTAATCCCTGTCTAACCGTCCCTGTATACAGTAGCATAGATAAAGAGATCTTTAGAAAAAGTATTGCTGAATATCTTTTATCTTATGCTAATGAGCCTGGGGACTAGTCCCAAGAGCCTTATATCCCCCGACTAGTCCGTCCTCTTAGCATGCTAGTACGCCCACAGGGGTGTACTAATATGCTATTCAATGCAGCATCACCAGCGGTGATGCATATACATGTGTTCGCTGTCAATGCTCTTCTGAATGCCAGATACTTCTAGTCATGCGCAAGTAGACCTCTCTGAAGTCAGGACATGTACACCCGGCTTCATACTGTGCGTGACCGGAAGTGCCCAGCATTCAGAAGCGCGGTCACCGCAAACACAGGTATGCACGTCACCGCTGATGATGCTGAATTGAACAGCATGTTAGTACACCCCTGTGATCAAAAATGATTCCCCTACACTGTGGGCGTACTAACATGCTAAGAGGACGGACTAGTCGGGGGATATAACGCCCTTGGGACTATTCCCCGCGCTCATTAGCATAGGATAAAAGATGTTTGGAAATACTTTTTCTAAAGATCTCTTTATCTATGCTAGTGTATACAGGGACAGTTAGCCAGGGATTAGAATTATGCACCCACAACTGCTCATGGTACTGTGTGCATATTACCCCTGACAGGTTCCTTTTAAAACCCCAGATTCACATCTGTCCAAATATGTATGAAATATTGGGGAAAACGCATAAAAAACACAGCAAACACACAATAATCAGAGATGATTGTTATTGTGGTGCGTGGTGCAGACACCTGCAGAAAAAATGCAGTATTTACGCTACAAGTGAACACGGCCTCAGCGTTACATTTTTTATGGGTTTAATGGAGAAAAGTAATCAATTGCGTCATTTTTTCACCATTTACCGATCCCCATAAATAATTTGATCGCTATGTTGTTCGGGTCGTTATGATTATAGGAACACCAAATCTGTCCATGATATTTGCTGATTTGTGATGCTTTTTAGTTTCTAAAAATGCGTAATAAAAATTATATTATTGTATTTATTTTTAATCCTTTTTAGTAATTTTATTAGAAGAAAACAAAATCTCTTTTACTCTTCTTGTAGAATACAGGACATAGAGATGCAGTGGATCTTTATATCCTGTGTAATCTGCTGTAGAGGAAGAGGCTGCATTGCAGCTTAAACTATATCAAATCCTTCCTCTGACATCATCAGTGGCTGTGGCTCAATAGCTAGGACTGGTGGAATATGTTTGAAAGCTCTGGTTTGATTCCAGGGGTGAGTGGACATTAAGAAAATAAAATTCTATATATTTGTATTTTTTTCTTATTTCTTTATAATAGTTTTTTCCTTCAGCTACATAGAGGTACAGTATATATATTTCTATGAAGCTGAATAATTTACTTCTGATTTCTCTGCCTGCAATACAGGTAAAGATTACCAAATCCTACCATGCCTCTCAATACAGGCAGTGGCTCAATAGTAGACCTGCTACCTATGGATAATGATTTCATGAGCTCTAGTCCTGGGAAACCAGAGCAAATGAGAATTTAATTTATGTACTGAACTGAGTTAATTTATTCACTACACTGAGAGGAGAAGCCGGGACCAGTGAACAGCGGGACTGCTGGAGAGAACCTTCAAATCCGGGACGGTTGGTATGTATGGGAAAAACCACGCCCACCTTGCTTTGTAAGGCTATGTGCCTTTTTTCTTAAGAAAAATTTGGACCCTCTTAAAGAATCCCGCACCAGCGGTAAAAAACCGCACCAAAACCGCAGCAAAATCCGCATGCGGTTTTATCACGGTTTGCCACAGATTTACCGCGGATTTTCCGCAGGTTGGTCCCTGCGGATTTTTACCATGGTAAAAACCGCAGGTACCTTCAGAAAAGAAGTGACATGCTCATTAATTCCACAGCGGAAAATCCGAGGGTAAATCCGCGGGCATAAAAAAACGCAGTGTGCGCACAGCATATGTTTTTAAACCCATAGGACTTGCTGGGGAATGACTGCAGAAATGTTATACACATTTTCTGGAACAATTCCGCGACCAAATCTGCTGCAAAATCAGCGGTAAATCCTCAGCGTGCGCACAGGGCCTTAGTGTTCTGTTTAATGTTGGCTGCATGAGACCCAACTTGCACAATTAGTGAGTTCAAATGAAGTTCAGGTCAAGTCCGGATCCCTACAGAACTGCAAAAAAAAAGTTCAGCTGGACAATCAGAACCCAAAACATCCATGGGTCCAGTCATCTCTACTTGTGACATAACTTCTGACTTCCGGCCAGTTAGAAGTTGTCGTCACAAGATGATGCTGCAAGACCAGAGCGAAAACACAGGAGGATGAGTATAAGACCAGAGGCAGGAATCTTAAATGAAAAGCAATACTTCAGAGGTGAAAAAAATGCTAGAGTGGAGCTTTAGGAAATTAAACCCACGGCAGGAAAAGGTTTAAAATAACAAAAATAAAAACATCTGTTCAATCCGCAAACACTCCAACGCCGCTGCTTAAGTGGTTCCTGCGGGTCTTACTTTCATAAAATGATGACTTGCTAAGAAACTGCGAAGCAGCCAGTCACTGAGCTCAGCAGTCAGTGCAGTACATGCAAATTTGTGCTACCGCCGATCACTGCTGTTAACCTGTAAATCACTGACAGCAGCATTTAAGTACTGCAATTTGGGGAGCCTGGGGAGCTGGTGGGTTGCTAACAACTGGCTGCTGAGTGAAGGGCCCCGTGCCTATCATGTTATTTCTCCTGTGATGTTGAGCCACGGGCTGGGCACCATAGGAATTCAAGATTCAAGTGCCCTAAAAAAAAGAAAAAATAATGTGAAAAGTATAAAAATTATTACAAAATCAATTACAGTTATTTTCCTAATTAAAAATAAAGACATTTCATTAACGTATTGCATATTTACTACTGGCGCACCTGAAAAAGTCTGATCTATTAGAATATAAAATTAATGATCAATCGGTAAATGCCGTAAAAAGGTAAAACGTAAGAATTGCATTTTTTTCAGTCGCCTCAAAAAATTAAAAAAGTAGAGCTCAAAACATAGTATGTACACATAAAAAATTAACCCTCATATACAACTTTATTAATGAGTACATATGGGGCTTGTTTATACAAAGTTTAGAATTTTTTTAAGCTACTAAAATAGAAAAATAGATCTACACCTATACATGTTTCTATATACATTTCATATTACAGTAAAATAATTACCAGGAGAATTATTCTGTTAAATCATTTTGAATGGACAATTATTGCCATAAAAATAAAACAAACAAAAAATAATGGCAAAATTGCATTTTTTCTCTATTTCACTGCACCTGGAGGTTTTATGGTATTTTTCCTTATTCTATATAGTATAATTGAAAATTACAACTTATCTCAAAAAAACAGAAGAGTTAGTACCGTAGTTTATTTTTTATCAGTAGCCAAAATGCAAAATGAATGAACAGACATCTAAATCACTTCAATATTTGGTGCTGTCAATCTTTGCCTTCAAAACCGCATCAAATCTTCTAAGCACACTTGTAATGGCAGTTTTTCAATAAACTAAGCAGGAAGGTTGTTCCTTAGATCTTGGAGAACTAAGCACAGGTGTTCTGTGGATGGAGATTTGTTCATATGTTTCTATTTTTTTATTTTTTAATGTACCATATTTTTCCATTTATAAGACGCACTGGATTATAAGACACACCCCAAATTTAGAGAAAAACAAATGTAAAAGAAAGAAAATGGGGTCTGTCTTAAAATCCGGTGGTCTCTTACCGGAGGTAAATGACAGCGGTGGTGGAGTGGGGTTACAGGAGGTAGGGGTGTTCCACATGCTGTGAGGTAGGCAACTTCCGGGAACTGTTGGCGGTGCAGGCTTCAATGTAATAGCACCCGGTGTTGGCACATGCGCAGATTAAGCTATCAGCTCAATGACCAGCCGAGATCTTATCTGTGCATGCACCACCTTCGAGCGCTATTTTCCTTAACTTCGCTGCCGGGAGATCAATGGGCTGGAGGCAGTACGTGCGCAGATGAGATCTTGAGCCAAGAGTTCAATCGAAGACCATTATTTGAACCCCACACCACCAACATTTCAACATTTTTAGGATGCCCCTGCCGCACCGCCCGCCAAACAGGCCCCAGCACAGCCTGCCGCACAGGCCACAGCATAGCCCACCACACAGGCCCTAGCACAGCCCGCAGCACTGGCCCCAGCACAGCCCGCTGCACTGGCCCCTAGCACAGCCCGCCGTACAAGCCCCAGCACAGCGCCTGCCTCCTGTGAACCCCTCTCCATCTCCTCCCGGTAAGATGCATTCAGATTATAAGACGCACCTCTCATTTTCCTCCCATTATTTTGAGAGGAAAAGTGTGTTTTATAATCCGAAAAATACGGTAATCTAAGACTTACTTGATGATGTTGATCTATGGGCTCTGTGGGGTCGTACCATCCCTTCCAAGACTTCTTATTTATGTTTTTTATTAGTCCTAAATGACATTTTATGTTTTTGGACATTGTCCTGCTGCAGACTAAACTTAGAGCCTATCAAACTCCTCCCATTTAGTATTGTATGATGGATAAGTATCTACCTGTATTTCGTAGCATTGAAGACATCATTTGTTGTGAATATCATCAGAGATGGTGCTGCTCCCAGGAGTGTTTCTGGACTCCCTCTGGTGGCTACTGCTGGTAGTGAATCTGCATCTGTCGCTCAGACAGGTGTGAGAGATGATTGCTATTTCAGGTAGCCTATGGAGTCCAGCCTGGGGGGATATAGGAAGGCAGTGTTTGTCCAATCTTTTCTGGTGATAATTATTGTTTCTGTTTCATGTGAAGATGTCCTGAATTTTGTCCTCTGGCCTTTTGGCTTTTTGCATTTCCCTTTAGGGTTTGGTTTTGCCTTTTGTATGCCTTTTGGATTCTCCAGGAATGATTTCTACAGCGTTTTTTTCGTTCATTTGCATAATTTTTTTTTCCTATGTCATCCGGAGTCTGCAGCTATGCCTGATAAGTATTTTGTCTTCTTTGTCTGGACTTGGTTAAAGGCTGAATTTGCACTGAATGGTGTTTCTGCTTAATCTATGTCTTTTTCTAAATCTGTATTTGAGAATATTTCTTTTGTTTCTTGCAAGTGAATAAGTGCTCTTCCTGCACTATTTTTGGAAGGCTATTTATTCCCACCAAAAATGGGAGTAAAACTCCCTGTTTTTATCAGGAGTTTTGTATTTTTGTATCTCATGTTATTTAATGTATTTGCACAAGAGTTCCTGGTCTAGTGGGATAAAAGATTGTGCGATCTTTAAGGGAATTTTTTGATTATCAGGTGTTGGTGTTTTTCAGGGTTTTTACTGGCTGCAACAAGCAATCTATCCCAAACTTTTGTATCTAGCTAGTAGGTCCTCACTTTACTTATTTCTATTTCTACCATCTGTGTGTTGTTTTTTTCTTATATCACCGTCGTTTTCTGTTGGGGGCTTTTGACTTTCCTTTAGGGCTGCTCTGAGAGAAGTCGGGATTCGTCATTTCATCTTTGAGGTTGGTTAGTTCTCCGGTGGTATTGAGGCATCTAGGTTTGTTAGGAACGCTCCACCACTACTTCTAGTTGTGTTTGTGTAGTCAGTGGATTGCAGCCAGTTACGTTTCCAACTACTCTTGTGTATCATCAACAACCTTTTTATTGGATTTTTGCAAGATCTTTTGCGGACTCCGGACTATAACAATCATTATTCTTGATCAAATTCCTATCTCCTTTTAATGAAATGCAACCTCAAACTTGCAAGTACCCTCCACCATGATTAACTGTTTCCTACAGACTCGCATTTGTACTACTCTCTAGTCCTCTGCCAAGCAAATTATCTTCTGTTATAGTTAAATACTTCAAGTTTTAACTCAATAGCATAGAGGAACTGGTGTAAATTTTCGGCACCTCAGTAATTATGCTTTTGTGCATAGTTAAAACACTTAGCGTCGTTTCCATTTCATAGGTATGGCTTCTGGATCCAATTCTTCTATGAAGATCACATCTGTCCAGACTTCTGTGAACAGTTGATGGGTCTAGCTGAGTCCCACTGGTTCTGCTCTGATGACACTGCTACACATCTTCTGATTTTGAAGCGAAGTAAGCATGATGTGTCATTCATCTGCTGCACTAAGTTTCCTAGGTCGACCACTGCCTCTATGGATCTCATCATTCTTGTTCAATGCTGAGTGATACAGCCATGATATGGCACCCAGAGTAGTGATATTAACATCATCTAGCTTGTGTGGGATTAAATGAAAAAAACAAAATAATTTATGCAAGCCTTCATCTACAGAAGATCTGTGGATGTTTTTTTAAGATGTTTGGAACAGCCCTGCTGAATTCAAATCAATAGGAGGCAAAGGTGCAGTACCTGCCTGCTGCCGCTATCAGAAGACAGGGAAGCTCCGGATCTGAGCATTTCCGCCTGCCTTCTACTGCTGCCAGCATCAAGGAGGTTGATTGGCCGGGGTCTGACACCCTGTACCACAGCCTATCAGACATTGATGACCTATCCTAAGGCTAGGCCATCAATGTAAAAGTAATGGACAACCCCTTTAATCAAGCTTGATAAAGACCATAATGGTTGAAACACCACTTGTTTTCTCATGTATTGAAGAACAAATTGCTTTTAGAATTTATTTGTAAGGTGGGTCATCAATATGAGTATATCAATACCAACTGAACTGCTTTTATAACCACTGGCAGTGGGTGGATGTAAACAGTGTATCAGCTGCTATTCAAACAACAGGAGCGGATCTGCAGTACCCAGCAGTAGCCACTAAAGAGTGCAATGCAGCGTGTGTGATCACTCCTTACACTGTTTACATCTATTAGCTGGCCAATGTTACAACACCTGATTGGGGGCTGTTCTGTGTGTTGGCCCCAGATGAATCTGATTATCTGTTTTGAGAATAGGAGTGGAAAACCTCTTTAACCTTGTCATTCTATACCAACTAATCTAGTCTTTAAAATTTGATAACTGTCAATTGGAAAGTATAACGTGGTGTCTACATTGCATTAGTGATGTCAGTACTTTCACCGGTCAGTGCCCTTTTATTCACATACAGTTGTCATTGCACCTTATGCCTGTCAGGTGAACTGCATATTTCACCTTTGTCAACATGTCATCATAATTACGTATATAATAAAGACATAAATACTGAGCTCACTAATGTAGTCAAACAGGTTCATCAAGAGAAATGATTAGCATTCTTGTGCCTTCCATCTTAATTCTGACTTTGTTTTAAAAAATCCGGTCTATATGTTTTACTGATTTTTCAATAGTGTAACTACAGATCTATCTATGCTTTAAATATCTTTTTTCCTTTATTGAATGCAATAAAAATAAATTAAATTAATTAACATGGTACCAACCTTTGATAGGGTACATTTGTAAGATGGTGCTTGGTCTGTGTACCCCGCCCTGAAGACACCAATTGTGGTTATAGAATAATAATGCATATTTCATGTATGTGGCCATCTAGTGGCCAGATTTAGGTACTGCTCCTTAGCAAGATATTGGCGGGTGCCTAGCGAAAGGGGCAGTGAGACAGTTAAGAATAATGGGAGAAGTTAGATATAAGTTAGGCGTGCAGAGACAGTAGACAGGAGAGTAGAGTTAGAGTTAAGTTGAGACAAGAGGATGTGCAAGCCAGCTGAATGCCGGAGGCTCAGAGACAGGGTGGTTGTGGCAAGGCCCAAAACCAGTAATAGAGACTGAAACACAGGAAGGGACCTTAGAGTACCCCTATTCCACCATAATGATTACCAGACCTCAGCCTATACAACTCAAGTTTCCAGTGTTACTAGTCCTACAGCAGAGGCCTTGGACAAATAGGTTGGCAAAGAGAAACTCAGTAAATGAGCTTTTTCCAATGAGGTTGGAAACCGTTAGCAGGAACAGAACCCTAAGGGATGAAGGCGACCATGGCTGTGCGAGACTCCATAAATTTACTGAGTGGAACCGTGATGTCAGCTAGTGAGGGAGAGGACAGTGGAACAACAGCAGTAGTACCAGGAACCATTGACCAGTCTACAGTAGAAGTGTGCAAGACAAATGTTCCGTATCTACAGTGTTCAAGTGTTGTGCTCACAGTAATAATGTGAAAGAAATTCGGTGCATAACCATGTTGAATGACAATGCATCTGTGTTCAATAATTCCCAGTGGGTGACTCTGGTTCGAGCGAGGGCCTGAACAGAGGTAAGGCTTGCACACACAAAGTCACACACCCCAGCAGGAACCCCGCCAATAGCAATCCCTTTCTCCCTGCTTTGTTGAAGGGACAGAGGCAGGGCCGAAGAGAGAGGCCAAGCCAAAACAGCAAGAGCCCCTCGCCTGCGACTATGTCATGTTCCAGTCCATGTCCCAGCCTCCCCTCACACATTCACAAGTACTTTAACATGCAGTGGAACAAAAACTGTTACAGATTTGCCTTAGAATTGCAGCAAAATCCTCTAGTTTTAGAAAAAATTTGTGTTGAAGATTTTTATGTGGATTTGCTACTGATTTAATTCTGCGCATGCAAATGGTGATCTCCTCTGGGGAAATGCACAGCATAAGACCATGTTCACATCTTCAATATATGGTCAGTATTTTATATCAGTATATTTAAGACAAAACCAGGAGTGGGTAATAAATACAGAAGTGGTGCTCGTGATTCTATTATATTTTTCCTCTGATTGTTCTACTTCTAATTTGGGCTTACAAATACCGAGGTAAAATAGTGACCAAATGCTGAATGTGTGAACTTGACCTAAATCAACATTCTGCAAATTCAAAATCCACGCAAGTGAATTTCCTCACAGATACCACAGTGTATCTGCCCCATGTGATTAGAAGCTCAAAGGAGTTTTCCTCTCTCAAGAATCTTCTGCCTGCATTCACACATCAGTATTTGGTCAGTATTTTCCATCAGTATTTGTATGCCAAAAGCAGGAGTAAAACTTTCACAAAAAAAACTATAATTGAAACATCTGTATATGGAGACACTCCTGGTTTTGGTATACAAATACTGATAAAATACTGATGTGTGAACAAGTTGTTAGGTGTAAAAAAGCTAACAAACTGGCATTAATTATTTTCTTCAGGTCTAGTGCTTAGTCTGCGTGACTGCGCCAGTCTCTACTGTTTGTCTGTAGTAGGGATGTCATGTTGACAGCCCTACAGCCAAATCATTGAACTTGTGACATCTACATTTGTGGCACCCCTAGGGGTCCAGTCGCCACAGAAGTCTGCACCTCAGCCAGAGGTGTGGTACACCATTACTTGGTAAGGAGGGGGCACAGGCCATTGTCCACACACCACTTCAGGCCAGGGTTAGGGCAAGATTGCTCCTAAGAGAGAGCACAGCCACTGAGCCTGTCGGAAGGTGGAGCATAGGTAGTGGGTGGAATAACGAAGAACAGTGCAGAAGAACAGTGGAGGAGAATGGAAAGGAGAGGTCCTGAGGACTGGAGCCAGTGAAACTCGTCTCAGGACAAGAAGGAAACAGGAGTGGAAGAAGGGGTCCCAGAGTCATGGGCAGGGAGAGCTCCACCCGTGGGGCTCACATCCACATCCAACGCACTGGTGTGGAGGAACTAGGACACAAGGGGGAACAGGCCCCTAGACTAGTGGAGAACAACCAGGCTCAGCTAGTAAACCAGAGGCTGAGGTATCTTTATGTGCTGAAGCCGCAGTCACATGCGAATCCACTGAAAAGGTGACGACTATAGAGGGCTAGGGGATAGGGCAGAGGAGCCTCCCAAGCAAGTCCCGCGGACAGCGGCTCAGGGTACTGTGTGTGAGGTGCAGGGCTGGAGGGCGAAACCAGCGCAGGAAGATAACCAGGAAAGGGACTGCAGAAAGGGACACCGGTTTTGTGCCTCCAAATTACCTGGGGATCGGATGGATCCCAATACCGCAGGACTCAGCGCTTCATGATAACCTGGAACTGCCAACTGTGAGTAGACAACTAACGACTGCATCCCACTGTGTCCTGGATTCATTGTCTCCGCCGCCAGCCCCGTGCTATTAAGACACGTCATCTGCTAAAGCCTACGTACGGCTACCGTCGGGCTCAGCTCCACCTTTGGGGAGCTGTACCATCGTTGCTGCATCACCCTCTGCCCCAGCGGTCCCATCCGGCAGCATTGGCCATACATTACCGAATACCACAGGTGGTGTCACGACTCATCTCCCTGTAAATATCCCTCATTGGAACGACACCGCCAGGATCACAGAGTCAGGCCCTGCCGCCGTGACCTCCCAAACAGAGCCATCCCTATTCCAAGTGCCCCACGGCCCTGGTGGGCGTGTCACATTCAATTATTAATTTTATGAGCGACCAGAATACAGTAGAATGACATCTAGCCCAGCATGACTTAAAAACCGAAGTTGATAAATTTTAGAAGTAGCAGCAAAGAAATGTCTCTATGTAACGTGTGTGGGCTTTGTAATCAGAAGAGTCCCTGTAATGTCGGCAGGTAGTAGGAGGACAGCAGATCTCTAGTCTGGCACCTACGGATTACCTACATTTCTACTGAACTGAATCTTTTTGCTCAACTCTAGTATCCACAGATCACAAGACGCAGGTGCGGAACGATCACGGTCGTAGGGGTCGCCATTGCATCTGGGACTGGGGTTTCATGAGGCCTGAGGACCTCAGCCAGTGGCCCATAACCAATGGCAGCAGGCCACATGACCGCTATGGGGTCCAGTGCCAGCACTGGCACCGGTGTTGTGAACACATTTAGACTGGGTTCCAGGTTGGGGCTCCCTCTTGTGGCCAGTACTGGTAGTAGAGTTGGTCTGCTTAACAGAAGCCAGACAGCTGATGATGATTGGAAATCAGGCTGCTCAGACTGGGCCTATATAACTGAGAAGTGTTCTCTTGGTCTGGGCTGGTGATCAATGTTGTCTCCTGTGGTGTGGACATTCTGGAGCCTGCCCTATCTTCTTTTTCCACCTGAACTCCTTACAGATAAGTTTGGTCTTTGTACCTTTTGCTGGTTTGTTTCTATTTTCTTGTTGTTTAGTTTTGTGGTACTACGGCTTGTCTCATGATTTTACTTGTGTGGAGTTCTGGGTGGAGTTGGATCATTCCCTGCTGGGAATGTCTGTGTACCCAGCTCCATATTCTGCAATGTATTTTTGTTTTATAATGCCTGGTATTAATTTTAGTCCTTCCTCTATATTGGTGTTTTGCTTGGATTCTAGTAACACCAGAGTACTGATATAGTGGGGGAGAGGCCGTGTGGTCTCAGCTTTTTTCCTATCATGTGTGTTGGTTTTTTTAGGGTATTGTGCGGCTGCAGACAGTGCTCTTTTCTGTCCTTTCCTTTTATAGATAGTTTGGGCCTCATCTTTGCTGAATCTGTTTTCTACCTGTGTACAGTGTTTCATCTTATCTCCCTGGCTTTTTATGTTTGGGGGCTATCTATATCTTTGGGGGACTGCTCTGAGGCAGATTAGTTTTCCTTGTTTGTCTCCCTTTAGGAATAATTAGCTCTCCGGCTGTGTCAAGGCATCTAGGTCATCGTAGGCACGTCCCACGGCAACTTCTAGTTGTGTTGTCAGTTACAGGTCTGCAGTCAGCTGAGTTTCCAACCACTCTGGTGATTCTCTGGGTTTTCCTAGTTTTTGCCCCTTTTGATCCTCCTCGGTCACTGAAACATAACACACCGAGCTCCCCGCTGAGGATCGCACTTTCAATTGTATCGGCATTACAGACGCCAGTACAATTGAAAGCAATGATGACCAGCGTGCTGCCTCTCTCATAATTTTCCCGCTGTTTCTGCACTCTGACAGCTCAGCACAGCAGAGTGCGATGACCTTACTAGTGCACGCCTGCTGTGCTGAAATGTGCAGAGCGGCAAAACAGTGGACACACGATGAGGAGACCGGAGCAGTGGGAGAATGAGAAGTGATTATGTATTTATCATGGTGGCTAGACGTCTATGGGAGTGCATTAAACGACATTGGGGTTGTATGCTACCACATGGGGCTGCATAATGGTATATGGGGGCTACATAATAATATATGGAGGAATATGGGGAGTATTATAATACATGGAGGACTTTGGGGTGCATTAAACTATATGCATAACTATGGGGAGTGAATTAAACTATATGGAGGACTATGGTAAGTGTATTATAATACATGGAGGACTATGGGCAGTGTATTATAATATATGGAGGACTATGGGGAGTATACAGTGTGTCCACCGCCATTAACTTGAGAACGGCGGCAGCAATAGGCATAGAAGTGGGGTCTAGGTATAGTAAAGTAGCCATGCGCTACGCAATGAAACCACCTATAGCGCCACCTGGTGGAAAACGGAGTTAGCATTTTTATCTCGAAAACGGAACGAGATAGAGAAAAAAAGTGAGTTACAAAGTTGTAGGGCATCATCAATTCAATACGAATCGACACCTTGCATACAGAAATTCTATGATATGAAACCCATGACCCCCCCAAAACATTGAATACTGGTCACGCATATGGCGCTCATTTAAGTTTGATGCCCAAAGTGGCCACCGTCAGCTGCAATGCACATCTGGTCTCTGGACAGCATACTGTATCTTGCTGCACGTTGTGCAATATGGTAGGTGACACGTTTGCACAAGCATCTGTGATATGTCATCGTAGGTCCTGCAATGTTGGTGGAGGGGTCGCATACACCTGCTGTTTGATGTGACCTCACAGAAAGAAGTCCAATGGGGTCAGGTCAGGTGAACGTGGAGGCCACTCCAAGCAGCCACCATAACCAATGACTTGTAGGAAGGTCTCCATAAGGTATCGCTTCACGTCCGCAGCCTTGTGAGTTTTATACATTCTAATCATAGCATTTCTGTATGCAAGGTGTCGATTCGTTTTGAATTGATGATGCCCTACAACTTTGTAATTCACTTTTTTTCTCTATCTCGTTCCGTTTTCAAGATAAAAATGCTAACTCCTTTGTTTTCCACCAGGTGGCGCTATAGGTGGTTTTATTGCGTAGCGCATGGCTACTTTACTATACCTAGACACCACTTCTATGCCTATAGCTGCCGCCATTCTCAAGTTAATGGCGGTGGACAGGATATGGGTGGACACACTATTATAATATATAGAGAATATGGAGAATATGGAGGACTATGGGGAGTGTATTATAATATATGGAGGACTATGGGGAGTGTATTATAATATGTGGAGGACTATGAGATGCATTATAATATGGGATATTATATCGGGATATCAGAGTATGGGAAAACTGGGTACTGAGTGAAAGAGCCAAATGTCAGCGTAATTATCCTTTACCAGGAAGGGGGGATGGGGGGCCCAGGTCCAAATTTTGCACCGGGGCCCATCGAACTAGTAGTAAATGTAGCTTATAGCCCATTTATGTACAAAGTCTGAGCCCAGTTTAATCAGTCATCTGACATTAAGGACATTTTTCCTCCTCATAACAGTAACAACTTTGTTTAGTAAAGGCTGCTTTACACACAGCGACATCGCTAGCGATGTCACTCGTGAAAGCACCCGCCCCTGTCGTTTGTGCTTCACAGGCAAATCGCTGCCCGTGGCGCACAATATCGCTAGGATGCGTAACACGTTCTAAGGCTATGTGTCCACGGTAGAATGTTGCTGCGGATTTTTCTGCATGAAAATCCGCGACTTTCGCGGCAAATCCGCACCTTTTCTTTGCCGCGGATTTGCCGCGGATTTTTTTTTTTTTCCCCATTCTATACCCAAAATCCGCACCAAAATCCGCAACAATAATTGACATGCTGCAGATTTTTCCGGATCAATATCCACGGCAAATCCGCCGCGGAAAAATCCGCAGCATGGACACAGCATTTCCAAAATGCCATTGAAATGGCTTGGAAGTGCCGCTGCTGCAGATTTTCGGAAAATCCGCGGTAAATCCGCGGCAAAATATGCGTGAAATCCTCAGCGTGGGCACATAGCCTTAACTTCCTAGCGACGTCGCTGTGGGCGGTGAACAACCTCTTTTTTTATGGGGGAGGTTCGTGCGCCATCACAGCGACGTCACACATCGGCCTGTCAATAGAAGCGGAGAGGCGGAGACCAGCCGCATTAACGACACACCCACCTCATTGCCGGAGGATGCAGGAACGTTGCTGTTTGTCGTTCCCGGGGTGTCACACATAGCGATGTGTGCTACCTCAGGAACGACAAACAACTTGCATCCAGCACCAGCAACGATTTTTTGAAAATTAACAACGTGTCAACAATCAGCGATTTGGTGAGTATTTTTGATCGTTAGCGGTCACTCGTAGGTGTCACACGCAACGACGTTGCTAACGAGGCCAGATGTGCGTCACGAATTCCGTGACTCCAGCAACATCTCATTAGCGATGTCGCTGCGTGTAACGGGGTCTTTATGCTCTTAAATATGCATAGGCAGCAGGTGTGTTCTGGTATATACAGACCATGACTTTTGCAGGTATGTATTACATAGTGTGAGACTCATGTGGGATTAGTGGATGAGGGCAGGTATATCTCACCCCGGTATCGGTCCTATGTGACTTAGCCTGGCCAGGATCACCTGGCTACTAATGGATTAATGGGAGGTGAAGGACGGAGGTAAAAGGAATCTGGGAAGTTGGGGGAGGGTCTCCATCTGGGAACACAGTAAGCCTGGCTGTGTAGGAGACACTTGTGAGGAGCAGTGCCTGATGTTTGTATGGTTTAGCTGGAAGGGAGAAGCCCTCCAGTTGGTAGTTAGGATAACACTGTGTATAGTTAGTGCCGGACAGGCAAGGATTTATTTTGTTGGTGTTTTTTTTCTTTTTGTTTATGCTTCACTGCAATAAACCTGACCAAGCGTCAGTTACACCTTGAATTCGGCTGTCTGCCTGAGGTGAATACGTGCCCTTTGAACCCAGCAAAGGCGATCCCGGAGCGTGTTATCACAATAGAAATAATGTCTAAATATTAGATCTCTGGCTACTTATTTTCATTACTATCATTCATGGCATGTCTACAGCGTGCTCTGCTATTTCTGCAACACTTAGGGCTCATGCGCACGTTGCGTACTTACATGCATATACGCTGCGTTTAGCGCTGCAGCATAAATACATGCGTCCTGCGTCCCAGCACAACCTAAGTAGATTGTGCATGATACATGCGAACGTTGCTTTTTTGAACGCAGCGATTTGCATTTACGTGCGAACACAGCCTTAAGACTCATGCGCACGTAACTGCGGAATATTCTGCAGCGATTTGACAGCACATGTGCACGTCAAATCGCTGCAGAAACACTGCATAATGGTTGCAGTTTTTCAGTACAAAAAAAGCAGATTTCATGCGCTATGGCTTCTGCCCCCACCATAGACAGAGTGGGACCTGCATCCATAGCGCACGGAATAATTGACATGCTCATTTTATGAACCAACGGATTTGGGTCAAAATTTTAGCACCCAAAATGCTGCGTTCATAAAAGCATCGTGCGCACGTGTCATGCACAATCTTCATAGATTGTGCAGGGAACCCAGGACGCATGCATTTACGCTGCAGTGCAATACGCAGCATAAATGCATGTAAGTACGCAACGTGCACACAAGCCCTTAGAGATAGTTCCGGGTTCCATATCATGGAGAGTAACCATTTGGAGGGTTACTCCTATCTTATCCATTTAATACTGACATGGGAATTCTGTCACTGATGGTCAGAAACAGCTGAGTAGGCTTTGCTATGCTGTTTACCGAACTCATATTACCTTGGATGCTATAGAAGTAAATGAATCAACTTATTCCACCTCCCATCAACCCCCCCCTACATATATTGGTATGTAGGCCGTTGAAATAAAAGACAATCGGTACCTTTATTTAAGCAGTCCATTGCTCCATTACTGAAAAACAATGTTTTTTTTCTATATGCAAATGAGGATTACCGGTACGTATTTTGAATGTGCTGAAGACCTGACTAAGCATCTGCCTCCTTGCCAATATTCTTCACCTTGTGCCACAGACTATGTAGTCAAATTAGTAGACTAGCCATCAAGCAGAAATTGGTGGTACATGGGGAATAGAGCCAGGGAGGCATATGCTAAGTATGTCCTAAATATACTAGCCTCATTTGCATAAGGAATAAAACATTATTTTTTCCATAAAGGAGCAATGAATTGTTTAAATATAGGTACAGATTGCCTTATGTTTCAAAGACCTACTGTACAAGCCCATATCAGTCATTTGTGGGGGTGAAAGAGCTGACAGATTCTCTAAGTCCCCTTCACATGTGGCATAAAGCTAAAGGGTACTTTACACGCTGCGACATCGCTAGCAATCTCATTACACATGTGCGATCTCGAACGATCCCACTTGCAATCTAGAATTTCACATCGCTAATGAGATCGCTAGCGATGTCGCAGCGTGTAAAGTACCCTTAAGACCCCACTTTGCTTTTTACCTGCTTTTTTGCTGCTTTTTCAACTGCAGCGTTTAATGCCAAAATGGATGTGTTCTGCTTTTCTAGCTTAGTCCATGGGAATTTGGGTTTCTAAACCCCACTATGCAGTTCAAACTGCAGCCTTTTTGTGGCAGAAATTTGGGCAAAAGCTCACCTTTGCAGTGTGTGACGCCCGGGACTAGCCAGGTAGTTACATACATAACAACATACACGCTTGGAGCCGCCGTCAATAGACAAATCCGAATGTGACAGGAACCCCAGGGGTTTTGTGGCGCCCCTGAGGCTTCCGTCGCCACAGAGACATTGCACCCCAGTCAGAGGTGTGATATCCCATCCTGGGTAAGAAAAGGGGTACATGCCAGTTCACAGGTAAAACTGCACTACACCCATTGCTAGGCACACACTGGGACCAGGGACAGTGGCAGCAACCCTCCCATGCTGCATGCTGGGAGGGGTCGTAAGACCCATCCCTGCTCCCATAGGGTGGTAGCTTAGCAACCGGGGGGTGGGAAGAGCCAGCCGAGTGTAGAGCAGAGAGGAAGGTCAGAGTTTCAGTTTACCTCAGAGAGTGAGAGAGTGAGGAGGCAGCATGTAGCTGTGAAAGAGAAAGGAGCTCTGTGAGTTCAGAGTGTCCACAACAGAGAAAGAAAGCAACAGAGAAGGAGAGAAACAGAGAGTAGAAGAAGAGCTCTAGTCAGGCAGGAGCTAAAGAAAGAAGAAAGTGACGCTTCCTGGTGAAGACACTGGGACTCAGAGGGTCCAGGTGACACCAAGCAGGGAACGAAGGGATTCCAGGGCCACAGATAGCTTCAGAGCTGGTGGCCTGTTCCACAGGAACATCGGTGGAGGGATCAAGCTGCATCAGGGGACGGTCCCTAGTCACTGGAGGAGGAGATGTCATCTCCAAAGGTTAAAAGACCGAGGTCCAGGGAAAGCTGCATGCTCCCCGGACCAAAGCCCACAGCAAGAATCTCTGGAAAAGGGGCAAATACCGACAGGCGAGCTCCCAGCCCGGAGGCTGCAGTGGAGGCCGAGCCAGGTTCAGCCACAAAAGGCACGGCTAGTGAAGTCAGCTGAGAAAGGACACAATTAGAGGGGTGCACTGGCATTTACCCCCAGATCTACCTGGGATTGGCGGAGGTCCCTGACGGTGGTCCCAGCAGTCCAAAGGCTCCTGCAGGCCTTGACAAGAACTGTGAGTAAAGACCTTGAAACTGCACCCCTGGTGTTGCCTCAGTTATTTATCTGCATAGACACTTACGAGCACCAACAGTGTCCCCGGGGCACCGCTCCACCTGTGGGGAGCAGTACCACCATTGCTGCCATTCCATCACCCCGGAGGCCTCACACAGCAGCGGCGGCTTAATAGCCGCAAACCACAGGTGGCGTCACAATAAATATACACTTTAATTACCCCTACGTCACCAGCCATATTTAATTGACACCCACCAGGGCCACGGAGTCGGGCCCCGCCACCACTGACGACCCCCGGACTAGTCTGGCCCGGCACCGGGTGTCCCATAGCCCTGGGGTGGGCGAGTCAGTTTCCCAACTACTAAGTCCCGATTGAAGGCAACCGTCCACAGCAGAGAGGATATACAGCCACCGCCACAGGCTAGAGATCCAAGGGCCAGCGCCTGCGGGCAAAACGGGCTCCTACGACACCTATACGCCGGGGAGCGGACTACCGGTGGGCAACCACAGGAGTCAAGAACTTTCTCAAAGGTGCAGGGAAAGACAGCCACCATCAGTCATCCGGGGAGAGCACAACAACAACGCTGCAGCCGGCTGCGGGACCCGTCCATCCGGCCGTTTTGGTTTACCTACTACTCTGTCAGTGATTGTCTGAGTGAGTACACCAGTGCCGTCCGGCACCGCGCCATGCAGTCCCTGCACCCCAGCCATCCGGCCTCCCAGTTACTCCATCGGGCCCCGGGATCACCAACCCCTGCCCATGGAGGGGACAACATCTCAGCTCCACCCTACCATGTCTCCCGGGATCCCCGTTACCAGCAGCGGTGGTGCCATTATCACCACGACCCGTGGGTGGCGTCACGAACAATCTCCCTAAACATACCACCCCCATTTCACTCACGGGTGAGGAGCGCTGCTCGAGTCCCCGGGTCCGGTCCACCGCTCGAGCCACCAAGCAGCAGCAGCAGAAGCCCCGGACCCGAGCGTGGCGAGCGCGTCCCCAAAACCCAAATGGCAAAAACAATTGACATATCCTGGCAGATTTTTTGCTTTCTTGGCCTTTTTTCAGGGAAAATGAATGCTAACACCATTTTTTTTTTCCACTCATGGTTAGGAGTTAGGTGAAGACTTTTATTGTCAGACTACTGTGTTTTCTCTTTTTAAATCATAATGACAACCAAAAACATCCAAATGACCCTGATCAAAAGTTCACATACGGCAGTAGTATCGTGTATTGCCCCCTCTAACATCAATGACACCTTGAAGTCTTTTGTGGTAGTTGTGGATAAGGCTCTTTATTTTCTCAGATGGTAAAGCTGCCCATTCCTCTTGGACAAAAGCCTCCAGTTCCTGTAAATCCCTGGGCTTTCTTGCATGAACTGCACGCTTAAGTTCTCCCCCGAGTGGCTCAATGATATTGAGGTCAGGAGACTGAAATAGCCTCACCAGAACCTTCACTTTGTTCTGCTGTAGCCAATGACAGGTCAACTTGGCCTTGTGTTTTGAATGATTGTCATTTTGGAACGTCCAAGTATGTCCCATGCGCAGCTTCCGGGCTGATGAGTGCAAATTTGCCTCAAGTATTTGCTGATAACGTGCTGCATTAATCTTTCCTTCAACTTTGACAAAGTTTCATGTGCCTTTGTAGCTCACACATCCTGACATCAGTGATCCACCTCCGTGCTTTACAGTAGGAATGGTGTTCTTTTTATCATAGGCCTTGTTGACACTTCTCCAAATGTAACGTTTACGGTTGTGGCCAAAAAATTCGATTTTGGTCTCATCAGTCCAAATTACCTTGCTCCAGAAGTTTGGAGGCTTGTCTCTGTCCTGTTTAGCATATTGCAGGCAATATACTTTGTGGCATTTACGCAGTAATAGCTTTCTTCTGGCGACTTGACCATGCAGCCCATTTTTCTTCAAGTGCTTTCTTATTGTGCATCTTGAAACAGCCACACCACTAGTTTTCAGTGAGTCCTGTATTTCAGCAGTTATTATTTGTGGGTTTTTCTTTGCATCCCGAACAATTTTTTCCTGGCAGTTGTGGCCGAAATTTTTGTTGGTCTACCTGATTGTGGTTTGGTTTTTCTTTTTTTTTTTAATCCAATTAGTCTTTATTGAAAACACGGCAGATACAAAATCATACATGGTAAATTAAGAGAACATTTGTCAACTGCCCGCACATGAGGGCTCCATACATTAGTATACTCCAAGACAATCCAGTTACAATTCCTCTGCCTTACACTTTAACCACACAACAACATGGGGAGGGAGGAGAGGGGAGGAAAGATGGGGACTTCATTCAAGTAAGGGGGAACAAGAACACAGGGGGAGGGGAAGAAGGTAGGGTTGGGGGGGGAAGTGGGGGGGGTTAGTAGGGGTAGAGGGTTAGATGCCTGCCTGCATTACCAACCCCAGTCCACCAGCCGGGGCCATCAACTTCTCCTAGATTTTTCTCATAAACTGCTGCCTCAGTCAGGGTCTCAATGCTTTAGCCCCCTGGCTAGCCGAGCCAGGGCTATAATTCCATCAGGTCTACCTCAACTAGGTGCTCTTTGCCCGGGGAATAGTTGTGTAATAGGTGTTGCATGGCTGGATGACAGCCAGGGTTCCCATATTGTAAGAATTCTAGCTTTTTGTTTTAGGGAGTGGGCAAGGCAGTATTCATATTGGCATTGTTGGTCGATCCTACTATATAACTCCGCTCCAGAGGGAGCTTCAGTGGCCTTCCACGAATGGCTCAGACACTGTCTGGCAGCTATTAGAATTTGCACAATCAGTCCCCTAAAATTCTGCGGGTACGAGTCTATGCCCAAATTCAGAACTGCCAGCCCTGGGTTGGGGTTGGTGTGCACACCTGTCATTTCGCTAATGAGTCTGAAAACTGCTATCCAAAAAGGTTGGACCCTCGGACAGTGCTACCAACAGTGTCCCAGTGATCCCCTCTGGAGGCAGCCCTTCTAACAGAGCGGTGAGTAGTTGGGAATGTAATGCACCAATTTTGCCGGCGTAAGGTACCAACGTAGATGCACCTTTTTCAGCTGTTCCAAATGGTTAATGCATTTTGAGGATCTTTGCACCCACTGTGTCGCAGTATGCCACGCCGAGGGGGAGGTGTTAATGTCTAAATCTGATTCCCATTTTGTCATGTATGGGAGCTTTTGCTCGTCAGAGGGGTTGTTCAACCATTTGTAGGTTAAAGAGATTCCCGGTTGCCTCAATAGTTTTTTAAACAATAGCGCCTTAACAGTGGGTAAGGTCGGGTTTGATCCCGGGGGGAATTTTGTGCTTAGAAAATGGCGAATCTGCAGGTGTTGATAAAAACACCCCTTTAGGGAGGGGTGGTCCCGAAGTATATCGTTGAAGGGCCTAATCTCTGCACCATCGTAAAAGTCTGCCAAAACTCTAAAACCCGCTGCTTCCCATCTACTCAAATTTGTATGTGGAATGTGGGATTCTAATGCTCTCAGCGAAATTTCTGACAGCGGGACCTGGATCTTAGGGATCATCTCACTGCGCCATATGGCTATCGATGCTGTCATAGTAGGGAGACACAGGGTGGACCCACCTATGGGAGCTCTCCGTGTTCCACCATTCTTTGAGTGATTCTAGAAGAGAAGCTTTATAATAGGCCATCACATTAGGCGTACCCAGACCTCCCATTCCATATGGCAGATGCATAATCTTACTAGCAATTCTAGCTCTTTTATTACCCCAAATAAACTTATTGGTCATCGACTGCAGTTTTATCAAATATCTATATGGAATTTTAAGAGGGAGACACCTAAACATGTACAGCAGTTTAGGAAGGAACGTCATCTTAAAGGATTGAATTCTCGCCATCCAAGATAGCGACAACTTCTCATACCTGCCTAGATCCTGACCCAAGTTTTTGAGTAGGTGATCGAGATTGGATCTGATTAGGGAACGGGTTGGTGTCAAACGGATACCTAGATAAGGGATACTGTCTTCGCACCACTGGAAAGGAAAGGCTGCCTCCAAAATCCTTCTGGACCTTGCGGGTACATTAAATGGTAGTACTAAGGACTTAGTGGCATTCAATTTGTAATACGACACCTCAGCAAAGGTCGACAGGGTGGACATCACTGCTGGAAAGGAATATTCAAGGTTAGTGCATGATATTATTACATCATCCGCATATAGACCCAATTTATGTTCATGCTCCCCTACCCTTATACCAGTTATGTTTGGGTTCACCCTAATCGCCTCAGCCAGAGGTTCCACCACCAGAGCAAAAACAATAGGGGACAGCGGGCACCCCTGGCGGGTGCCATTGGTTATAGAAAATTTTAATGAGCGAAAACCCGAGGCTAGAACTGAAGCATTTGGGTGATAGAACAAGGCCAAAACAGATGATTTAATTCTTCCGTCAAAACCAAATTTCGTGAGCACTCTTTCCAGATATCCCCAGTGCACCCTATCAAAGGCCTTTTCGGCGTCGAGTGACAAGAATACACCAGGGACACCCGACTGCTCCATCACCCCAATTAAATCCAGCATCCGCCTAGTGCCATCTTTGGATTGCCTGCCCGCCACAAAACCCACCTGATCCGGGGCTACCAAGGAGGGGATTATTTTATGGAGTCTGGTGGCTACCATTTTTGAGTAAATTTTTAAATCACAGTTGAGCAATGAAATTGGTCTGAAATTCCCAGGGGATTCCGCCGTTTTCCCCGGTTTGGGTAGTGTAGTGATGACTGCTTCTAGGTTCTCTGAGGAAATAGTCCCGGTCGTTTGCCACAAATTAAAGGTCTTTAGTAAAAAAGGGGCTAGAATAGCGGCACATTGCTGATAATATTCATAGGGAAGCCCATCCGGGCCTGGGGCTGAGTTTCGTTTAGAAGCTCTAATGGTGTCCAAAATTTCCTGTATAGTGAAGGGAAGATTTAAAGATTCTAATTGCCGGTCTGAGACCTGAGGCAATTCCAGACCGTCCAAAAACTCCTGAATTTTTTCCGGTGTTGGCTGAGGGGTTTGCGGGTCATCCCTTAAATTGTACAGGGCAGCATAATACTTGGCAAAGGCGTCTGCTATCCCATTAGGGTGCCTTATATGTGATCCGTCTGGGCCCTTCAAAAATTCAATTCTAGATTTAATTTCCCGTTTTTTTGTTCTTCTAGCTAGTAAGGTGCTGGCTCTATCCCCCATTGCATAAAAAGTTGATTTACTCTTTTTAAGATTATGTTCATATCTATACAACAGGAGGGATCGCAGTTGAAACCTGCAAGTAAGAATTTCCCTGGACAGTGTAGACGACGGGGAGGCCTTGTTAATAGTTTCTAAGTGTTGAATATGGGCTATAATTTCTTTAATTTCTTTGCTTTTTCAAGAATGATGCAGTTTTTAAAAACTGCCCTCTAATAACTGATTTGTGTGCAGCCCATAAGGTCTCATCAGAGACCTCCCCATTGTCATTATGCCCAAAGTATTCCAACAGGCCTGCTGCAACCTCCTCCTGAACATTCTTTTGGTTCAGTAAACTAGTATTAAGTCTCCCCTGAGGCACCATAAATCCACTAGTAGAGTCCTGTACAACCAAAGTTATCGGAGCATGATCCGACCATGTTATCAGACCCACTTCAGCACCCGTACACTTGTGAACAGTCTTACTATCCGTCAGGAAGAAGTCGATCCTGCTGTACGACCGATGCCTTGGGAAAAGAAAGTATAGTCCCTTTCCGATGCATGAAGGTATCTCCATATGTCATGTAGATGAAACTCCGCGACCAACTGTTTCAGTTCCTTTCCTGACTTAGCGGACCTCGCCGAGCAGTCCATAGATCGAAGAACTGGAGTGTTAAAGTCCCCGCAGATTATCTCTGACCCCTGTGCGGTGCTCCTAAACATCTGGAAAAATTTCCGGGCAAAAGTTAGTTGAGCTGAGTTTGGAGCGTAAATCGATGCCAAGGTATACAAAAGCCCATTCAGGAGGCACTTTAGAATAATATATCTCCCGTCTGCACCATAGGTTACATCAATCATTTTGAAAGCCACAGAGTTTTTAATCAGGATAGCCACTCCTCCTTTTTTTTTTTTAGAGTCATTTGCAAAGAACATATGTGGAAATCTTGGATGTAGTAGCCTTTTATTGTCATCAGTAAGAAGGTGAGTTTCTTGAATACATGCTATATCACATTTGGATGCTATAACTTCTCTCCACAGCATGGATCTTTTTGCAGGAGAATTGAGACCCTTCACATTGAGAGACAGAAACTTAATACTCATGGCGGATCCCAGAAAGGACGATGTTTCCAGGCAGGCCGACTGAGAGGCATAGGGCAGGCAGAGGCAGGCAAGGAGGACCAGTTAGGGACGGTGCACAGGTGGAGGGAAAAAACAACAACAACAACAACAAAAAAAGAATACTTCAGCTTCATCCTTACCGGACAGCTGGAAAGTACTTGCTTGCCATAGGCGAGAACAACAGAGGGCTTAAGTGACATCACAGGTCACATGAGAGCTACACTCGCCTGCGGCTGGCGAGACTCCCTCAAGCTGGTTCCCACTCAGGATTGATCTTTTTCTTCTGAGCATCCCCCTGATCCCGGCTCGAGTCTGAGTGCATTGTAAGGGGTAATCCCCAGGACTCAAGTAGTTTGCTCAGTTGAGGAGGGGACTGGCATACATGTGTTTTAGAATCCCTGAAGATAATCAATTTCACCGGGAATCCCCATTTATAGTGTATGTCATGCTCCCTCAGGATTCTGGAGAACTGGGAAAATTCTTTTCTTTTTGCCAGAGTTGCAGCAGACAGGTCCGGGAACACCTTTAAATCATTAAATTCATCTGGGAGTATAGGGTTATCCCTCAGTATCTGGAGCACTGCTTCCTTTGTTTTATAAAAATGCAGTCGTGCCAGCGTGTCCCTGGGCAGAGTGGGGTCGATACCTTTAGGTTTAGGGATTCTATGAATTCTATCCACTATGAGATCTCTTTCTGTGTGTTCTGGGAGCAGTAGTTGGAGAAACTTGTGAAAGAAATCTGGCAGCTCTTTATCAGCTACTGACACAGGAATGCCCCTAATTTTAAGATTGTTCCTTCTGGATCTATCTTCCAGATCCCCAAGCTTGTTTTTCAGTATTCCCACCTCCTCCTCTAGTGCTGTGTTAGCATCAATCAGATCATTGTGTGACTGAGCAAGTTCGGCCATTTTAGACTCCACATCGTCTGTACGGTCCCCCAGTGATTTGATTTCCTCTTTAACTTCTTTAATCATGTTCTTAAGATCCCTGAAATCCTCCTGCAGTGATGACCTCAGAGAACTGAGCATGGCTTGCAGCCTTTCGTCTGTGAGAGGAGTGCCCGTGACACTGCTTCCCAACCCTGTCTCTTCCTGGTGTAAGGGAGACACTGCAGCAGCAGACATCTTCTGAGGAGAGGGGGATCCCCTATCCCTGGGATAAAAGTCAGTAAGCTTTGCCGGGGGGCCAGATTTCCGGGGTCTACCCTTTGGCATACTGTGCAGGGGGGATTACTCACTGTTTCAGAGGAGAGTTCTCAGCGATTTGAAGCAGGTTTGAGCCAGTTTGTACAGCCACAGCACAGAGCTTCACTCTTAAGCAGCCATTGCCTTCAGCATGCAGGCCACACCCCGTGGTTTGGTTTTTCCAAAACCCCTGATTTTTCCATTTGTTAATCACAGTTTGAACACTGCTGACTGGCATTATCAATTCCTTGGATATCTTTTTGTATCCCTTTATTGTTTTATACAGTTCAACTATCTTTTCCCATAGATCCATTGACAATTATTTTGCTTTTCCCATGACTCACAATCCAGAAACGTCAGTGGCTGGATGAAAGATGCAAGAGTCTGTCTGAATCCCAGAAACTTACTCACCTTTTATGAACACACACTTTGATTACAAGCAAAAAGGTCACAGGTGAGGATGTTACCTTTACTAGCCAAGCAAACTCATTTGTGTCAACTTCTGTGCATGTTATCAGGCCAAAATCACCAGGGCATTTGAACTTTTGATCAGGGTCATTTGGATGTTTTTAGTTGTCATTATGATTTAAAAAGACAAAACACAGTAGTTTGACAATAAATGGCTTCACCCAACTACTAACCATGAGTGGAAAAAAAGATTTTGTGTGATCATTCATATTCTATGAAAAAAGGCAAAGAAAGCAAAAAATCTGCTGGGGTATGTAAACTTTTGAGCACAACTGTGGCTAATATAATAATAATAATAATTCAAGGGAAAAAAACAACACAGGGTCCCGCTGTTTTTGATAACCGTCAAAGATAAAGCAGACTGTTATGATCAGGAACCATGGAAGACCACCACAAATCATTGGCAAAAGGTGACAAGAGCATTGGCAACTAATCTGGCCGCCATCCCCTTACTAACCATCACAACTAGAAGTAGCCGAGGGGTGAACTAACATCCTGTGCACCGCGAACCCAGCCGGAGAACTAACTATCCTAAAGGTAGGAAAGATGAATAACTATCTGCCTCAGAAAATAGACAAGAATAGCAAGCCCCCCACATTCAAAGACTGCGGTGATATAGGAAAAACACAATACACAGGTAGATGACAGGATTAGCAAAAGGTGAGGCCCCCACTGACTAAAATAGGAAAGGACAGGAAAGGGGACTGATGGTGACCAGAGAAAAACCCTGCAAAATACCAACTTCCTGATAGTACAAAAAGGCCCTCAGATCGCTCGATCTGAACTCCATCCTATACCAAGTGCCCTTGTCATACCAATGAACAGAAAACAAGAATTATAACAAATTCAACAAGCCACAAACACATGGACCCAAAGGAGCTATACTCCACACAGAACTGCAGGGAGTTCCTCAACAATCCACTGAGGGGGAAAATCCCTGGAAGGAAATAAACTGAAACCAACCACAACAAATGACAAACCCAGATAAGCAAAAGAACCAGACAATAAATAAAGAGCAAGCACTTATCTGGTGTAGATGTGGTGTAAAGCAGGATTAAGCAGGCTGGAGATACAAAGAACAACTGACATCCGGCAACAGCCTGCAATCAGACCAGGACTTAAATAAGCAGAGCGTTAGCAAAGGAAACAGCCACTGCACAACACACCTGGTCCAAGTCCAAGCCATTCCTGGCCACCAGAGGGAGCCTCCCAGCAGCCAAAACATAACTAACATTCACAACAGCAGACGGCTGTGAGCTGATATCAGGTTGGGAAGGTCCATGGTTATTGAGCCCTTTCCAGCCTAAGAAAAACAGTTTGCAGCTGCTCCAGGAGTGGCACATCACATTAGATTTGCCAACTCTGGAGCTGCACCTTGGCTGTTCCTGACTGCCCTAGTGCACTGGAAATCGGAGTAATGGTTTTTGGGGTTGATATCAACTATAAATTGTCTAAAAACACATCTGACATCAAGCCATGGTGTTAGTAATAGAGAGGTGTCTATCAGACACCCCCAATGCTAACAAAGTAAGAAACAAGTTTAAAAAAACCCACAAAAAAACCTAACAAAAATATTTTATTTAAAAAAAAAAAAAAACACTACCAGACTTTTTCCCAAGTTCACCAATTGATTAAAAAAGAAAAAAACTCATGCAGGTCCGACGTAGTCCGAATCTGATGTAGTCCAAGGAATCTAACATCGTCCACAAATGGAAACCTTAAAAACATAAAAAGAGAGAACTAAAACAATAGACTGCCCCTCGATCAATTAGAAAGCAAAGTTCCCATGCAGGTCTGACATAATCCACCACTTCCCATTACATTGTTAGATCATGTCGATCAAAGGCTATGGAGCCTCATTCTGAGGCTCCATAGGCTTTCAGCAACAGCCAATACTGGCTGGATGGGAGATATGTATCACAGTGGTGGTTACGCTCAGTGATGTAAGAACGGACGCAAGTTTCAGAGAGAGTTAATGGGATACGACAGCGCCAGGTTTATGAACAGTCAAACACATGGGTGGGACTGTCTTCTCCCATATCCCCATCCTAGAGCATGGTATGGTGAATATAAGGAAGTCTATATGTATCATTAGGTGCCTGTGTGTGGAAGTAAGAAGGCATCCTATGTGAAGACTCCATGCTAGGACTTGTATACTGGACTATCACTAAGTGCCGTTGTTTGGACTGCGTATCCTTTTTTTTTCCTGCACTGAAAGGCTATTTACTTTCTGTGTTAGTGTCATGCTTTGATCTTTGCCTACCTCAAATGTAACTGAGTGAGTCGAGATTCCTACACTATCTACAGTATTAGCTATCAATCATGTCTCTCTCTCTATCCAGCTATAAGGGGGTGTTGAACAGAAGATTTCATAGTATATACAAGTAAATGTTGCCATCTTGTGACTGAAGGTAATAAGGGCAAGCAGGAACTAAAAAGTTGAATGGGTGTTTCCTTGAAATAAAAGTTTAGAAGACATGAATTGTCAGGTGACAGTTGTGTTGCAATTACTAACAGTTACTAAATACAAAAGGCTTGGCTGGGCCGAGAAAAGGAGCAGTTGGCACCAGAGCCGGTAACAGGCGGATCATGTAGGTAAAGAGACTGTTTCCTTCAAGAAAGTCAGTTAGACCCCAGCGTGTGACTATAGCAAACCTATGTTCTAAACAGTTGTCAAAGCCACATGTAGTGGGTGACCTGTGGCAGATAGGAGTATGGAGACTGGAACTAAGATAGCATGACCGACCGAAAAACAGAGTAAAGGGCACTCTATATCTAGCTATCGATATCACTAGCGAGCATATCCGCCCCCGTCGGTTGTGAGTCACGGCCAAATCGCTGCCCGTGGCACACAACATCATTTACACCCGTCACACAGACTTACCTTCCCTGCGACGTCGCTGTGGCCGGCGAACCACCTCCTTTCTAAGGGGGAGGTTCATGCGGCGTCACAGCGACGTCACACGGCAGCCGTCCAATAGAAGCGGAGGGGCGGAGATGAGCGGGCTGAATATCCCGCCCACCTCCTTCCTTCCTCATTGCTGCTGGACGCAGGTAAGGAGATGTTCGTCGTTCCTGCGGTGTCACACATACTGACGTGTGACGCCACAGGAACGACGAACAACCAGCGGCATGCACCACCAATGATATTATGAAAATGAGCGACGTGTCAACGATCAACGATTTTTGACGTTTTTTGATTGTTGATCATCGCTCCTTGGTGTAACACGCTGCGATGTCGCTAACGACGCCGGATGTGCGTCACTAACGACGTGACCCCGACGATATATCGTTAGCGATGTCGCAGCGTGTAAAGCACCCTTAAGTGTGAGGTTGGCACAGCAGCCGATAAAGCATCTGGTTTGTTGTTTCATTTCTGTAATTTCTGTTGCTTTGAATTGTAGTTGTAGCATTAGCGCTGGCACATGGAAGGGATTTTTGATTCTGAAGGGAGTTAAGAGAGGTCGCCACTTCAGACAGTAAGTTGACAGGAGTCTGCTTGTTGAAAGAATTACCAGGCAGGGAACACAGCTCATCCAAATAATCCAAATAATAAAGACAATTTAACTCCTTTTCAGAAGCTGGAAAAACTTAATTCACTATGCTTTTATAGCTATAGTCTAAAGCCATAGCTATCCAATAGTCATCCCTTTGCTAAATGGTAACAATATATCTCTCAGCCCAAAACAAATTGAGCACGTAGCTTGCCAGCACAAGTGAGGTCCCAACGTTGGTTCAATATTCGTCCTCTATTGTGATGATTGGTTATCATAGCCAGTGTCTTTGTCATCACTTTCACACTGTTTGTCTCCGCATCCCTGCCTGTATCTGAAATAACTCAAGGTTACCAGATCTACTGCTCCTGCTGCTCCTACTCTCTCGTGTATTGCTGCATGTGACATTTTCCCTGTGGGTTTCCAAAAGCCCTAGGGTAGCAATCACTATGTAGAAGTTACTCCCTCCACCCCTTGTTGTATTACTGGTGATGTTTATTTTAATGTAAATTTGAGGGTGATGACATCATTGATGCTACATTTGTCCCTACTGCCAAATTCAGTAGCCTCTTTCAAGGGTCTCACTAGGAGACATGTCTCTCATCAGCTGCCAATGATAGATTTGACAGCAATCTAAGTTTGACACATGATATAAATCATCGCTTTTTGCTGTTCATACAGATGCTCCAAAATATGCAGCATTGAATTCCATCATGTTGCAATGTCCACAATCAGACTGTGCTCAGTTACAGTGCTCTGTAGCTTCAAATTCTGCAGGGCATGCTTTACCATTTTAGAATTCAAATTTCCATACATTCTCCTAGCCTTGTTCCTGCAGATATACAATTAGGTCCAGAAACATTTCAAGTGAAAAAAGTTTTGGCATTTTAGCTGTTTGTCTTAAGCAACAAACACAAAATTCTTAAAACATATATTAGACACATAAGGCTTTTATGTGATGTAATATTCGTTAGCATAGAAATAAAAAAAGATCACAAAGCCAAAGACTTGTCAGCAGCCTTCGTACTGCCTTAATAAGCTAGGGCCACCATCAGGGCATAACAACCATGACTGGTGTATAGGTGCAGTGAAGAGAGGGGCCAGAGCCCCCCTCTTCACTGTGCCCAAGTCACAGCCACAGCAGGGAAGCCCGACCGTGTTGCTTCACCACATTAAACGGCTAATTTGCATGTGGTGGAAGTAAGGTGACTGGAGCAGAGCAGGGTGCCGGAGCATTGTCCCGTGGCCCAGCGTGCAGCTGTGTGCTGAGATGATCACTCAGCAACCTCATCACACTGCTGCAAGCAACACGGAGGTGGCGAGGACATGGCATCTGGCGGGGAAAGGTAAGTACTCCATGAGCTGAAGATCACCGGTGGTGGTGGTGGGGCCTGCTGACCCCAGTCCATGCTTTGCTTCAACTTGATGTACGTCGGAGAGTGCACATCCAGCTGAAATGCATCATGGCTCAGAGAGGATGCCAAGTGACGCGGGAGTCGGGGAGGGGGAGTAATTTTTTTTCTTTTTGCAGCAGAGAAATTAACGAGCAGAGGCCCAGGAAGGGGACATTTACAAGAAGGAGAACATATGTACCAGGAAGTGTACAAAAACCAGGATGGGGACATATATACCAAAATGTGCCCAGGAGGGGGATAAATATACAGGAGGAGGGACCCAGGAAGGGGACATATATTCCAGGAAGGAGACAAAAACCAGGATGGGGACATATATCAGAATGTACTCAGGAGGGGGTCCAGGATGGGGACATATACAGTGCCTACAAGTAGTATTCAACCCCCTGCAGATTTAGCAGGTTTGATAAGATGCAAATAAATTAGAGCCTGCAAACTTCAAACAAGAGCAGGATTTATTAACAGATGCATAAATCTTACAAACCAAGTTATGTTGCTCAGTTAAATTTTAATACATTTTCAACATAAAAGTGTGGGTCAATTATTATTCAACCCCTAGGTTTAATATTTTGTGGAATAACCCTTGTTTGCAATTACAGCTAATAATCGTCTTTTATAAGACCTGATCAGGCCGGCACAGGTCTCTGGAGTTATCTTGGCCCACTCCTCCATGCAGATCTTCTCCAAGTTATCTAGGTTCTTTGGGTGTCTCATGTGGACTTTAATCTTGAGCTCCTTCCACAAGTTTTCAATTGGGTTAAGGTCAGGAGACTGACTAGACCACTGGAACACCTTGATTTTTTCCCTCTTGAACCAGGCCTTTGTTTTCTTGGCTGTGTGCTTTGGGTCGTTGTCTTGTTGGAAGATAAAATGACGACCCATCTTAAGATCCTTCATGGAGGAGCGGAGGTTCTTGGCCAAAATCTCCAGGTAGGCCGTGCTATCCATCTTCCCATGGATGCGGACCAGATGGCCAGGCCCCTTGGCTGAGAAACAGCCCCACAGCATGATGCTGCCACCACCATGCTTGACTGTAGGGATGGTATTCTTGGGGTCGTATGCAGTGCCATCCAGTCTCCAAATGTCACGTGTGTGGTTGGCACCAAAGATCTCGATCTTGGTCTCATCAGACCAGAGAACCTTGAACCAGTCTGTCTCAGAGTCCTCCAAGTGATCATGAGCAAACTGTAGACGAGCCTTGACATGACGCTTTGAAAGTAAAGGTACCTTACGGGCTCGTCTGGAACGGAGACCATTGCGGTGGAGTACGTTACTTATGGTATTGACTGAAACCAATGTCCCCACTGCCATGAGATCTTCCCGGAGCTCCTTCCTTGTTGTCCTTGGGTTAGCCTTGACTCTTCGGACAAGCCTGGCCTCGGCACGGGTGGAAACTTTCAAAGGCTGTCCAGGCCGTGGAAGGCTAACAGTAGTTCCATAAGCCTTCCACTTCCGGATGATGCTCCCAACAGTGGAGACAGGTAGGCCCAACTCCTTGGAAAGGGTTTTGTACCCCTTGCCAGCCTTGTGACCCTCCACGATCTTGTATCTGATGGCCTTGGAATGCTCCTTTGTCTTTCCCATGTTGACCAAGTATGAGTGCTGTTCACAAGTTTGGGGAGGGTCTTACTTATTCAGAAAATGCTGGAAAAAGAGATAATTAATCCAAACATGTGAAGCTCATTGTTCTTTGTGCCTGAAATATTTCTTAATACTTTAGGGGAACCAAACAGAATTCTTGTGGTTTGAGGGGTTGAATAATAAATGACCCTCTGAATAAACTTTTCACAATTTAAAAAAAAAAAAAAATAAAAAAAGAAATAACATTCTTTTTTGCTGCAGTGCATTTCACACTTCCAGGCTGATCTACAGTCCAAATGTCACAATGCCAAGTTAATTCCGAATGTGTAAACCTGCTAAATCTGCAGGGGGTTGAATACTACTTGTAGGCACTGTATGCTGGGAAGGGGAAAAATAAACCAGGATGGGGACATACTGTATATACCAGGATATACCAGGAGGAGGACATACAGGTGCATCTCAATAAATTAGAATATCATCAAAAAGTTAATTTCAGCAATTCAATACAAAAATGGAAGTGAATATATTATATAGAGTCATTACTAACAGAGTGATCTATTTCAAGTGTTTAATTCTGTTAATGTTGATGATTATGGCTTACAGTCAATGAAAACGCAAAAGAAAATTAGAATATTATATAAGACCAACTGAAAAAAATGATTTTAAACTCAGATGTTTGCCTACTGAAAAGTATGTACAGTAAATGCACTCAATACTTGGTCGGGGCTCCTTTTGCATGAATTACTGCATCAATGCGGCGTGGCATGGAGGCGTTCAGCCTGTGGCACTGCTGAGGTGTTATGGAAGCCCAGGTTGCTTTGATAGTAGCCTTCAGCTTGTGTGCCTTGTTGGGTCTGGTGTCTCTCATCTTCCTCTTGACAATACCCCATAGATTCGCTTTGGGGTTTCGATCAAGCGAGTTTGCTGGCCAATCAAGCACAGTGATACTGTGGTTATTAAACCAGGTATTGGTACTTTTGGCAGTGTGGACAAGTGCCAAATACTGCGGGAAAATGAAATTTCCATCTCCAAAAATCTTGTCGGCAGAGGGAAGCATGAGATACTGTGACGCCCCTGGACTATCAGGTCATCACAGGGTATTGCACATTCTGCCCTCCAGTGCAGTATCCACCTCCTTCTTGGTTTTGGGTTCCTAACTATATGGTGTTGCCTACATCAGCTAATCAAACCCTAGATACACCCTGCACCACACCCACCAAACACACCAGTGGATGGCTTGAGTGGAATAGAGTCGCCCACCTGGGGGGTTGGAGAGGGGAGGTGAGGAGTGTCAAAGGAGAGAGTGTAGTCTGACGAGGGAAAGTGAGAGGAGTTCGGGAGTGGGGCTCCTGGGAAACGATCTAGGTGGCAGACGGTGGTCTGGGCCTAGAGGAGTCGGACCCCCGGTCGCAGGGGATCGTGGCAAGGGGCACAGAACAGATCTGTCGAGGAGGACAGCAGGCAGCCTTGCACAATCACTGGTCCGGGACCGAGGCACAACGGGGTACTTGGACCCTAGGTCAGGGAGTAGCTTCAGGCAACCCGATAATTTACCCAAGGAGAACGGAGCCTTCAAGATTTGTTCCCACCCGCTCCAAAATCGGGGCACTAGCGCAACGAGGGGGATAGGACTTTCCAATCCAGAAAGGTTCAGAAAATTCCAAGCATGAGCCCTGAGAGCAACTCCCACACTTAGCCATAGTGGGGAGTGGGACCCGGCAAGTTTCACACTACCGGGACCATCAGAGAAGTAAACTTAGTGCCAGGAGGCAGGTCACGGATCACCAGGCAGCACCATTGAGGACGGGACCCGAACTAAGCTCCCCTCAGCGGCAGCGGTGTCCAGAGACTTGTTTGACCAGTTGTCGGTGTCTGCTTAATGAACTGAGTGAGTACCACAGTGACCCCCTTGCATCCAACGGCATTACCCTCAACCACCGAGTCCCGGGGTATCCCCCCTACCCGTGGAGGGTTCTAACACCTGGCTGCCCCATTCCATCATCCCCGGGTACTCCCCAACTGCAGCGGTGGTACTCCTAATTACCACAGGTGGCGTCACAAACTCTATAATATCCCTTGTAAATACCCCCCTTCATTTGAGTGGTTGCACGACCCCCGGGTCCGAAGACCCTCGAGCCACTGAGAATACGGATCCGAGCACTGACACGGGGGTGGCACACCTCAAATTCCTGGCGTCATGAACAGGATTCGAGCAGGACCCACTTACCTGGGTCACGTGCGCCTTAGAGGTCGAAACACCGAGTCAAAATTCTCGTTTCCCGCCATTTCCACCATCTTCCGCCATCTTTTGGCGCCAAAACACCATCTTCTCCATTGAAAGCGCGCAAAGCCGAAGCCCCGCCCTTCATCCTGAGAGTCAGCCCGGACCTGGAAGTTCCCAGAGAGCCACAGCACCAAAGTGAGTGCTGGGCGACAACCAAGGGGGAAGGTAAAAGATGTCCGCGCCGGATGATGGAAGTGTCGCAGCATTAACTCCACCAGACCAGGGTGATGCAGATGCCACAGGCGCTGCTCCGGTCGCAAGTGTAGCGGCACCGGAGGCCGAGGTGGTCGCGCCCATCATGCCGATCACCTTGCCCTATGTGCCTGGCTCCGCCTGGCTCCCGCAGTATGATGGCCGACCAGATGCGCTGCAGGGGTTCAAGAGAAAGATCTGTAACGTCCTTGACATGCCTGGCGGCAGCGGGCGTCTGTGGTACTCGTGCAGCTGACGTGCGCTGCTGAATTAAAAGTGGAAACATGGACTGAGGAGAATCGGGTCTCGGTACATGCCATCTTTAAGAGACTGGGAGCTGCATTTGAGACCCGTACTGAAGCGGAGCTGAGGATGAGGTTCTATAGCTGTAAACAGCGGCCCCAAGACAGCATTAGGGATTATGCCCTAAAACTACAAGCGGCGCTACAGACTCTGAGACTGACCAATGATATCGGTGAGCCAGAGGGGAACAAGATGCTTGTCGGGCAGTTCCTCCAGGGCCTGGGATCAGTGAAGGACCATAAGCGGCTCCAGCTGTGGGCCCTGGAGCATCCTACCTTGGACTTTACTATCCTGACGGAGCGGGCAATCAAAGCCCTGCAGCCCCTGGAGGCTCCTGACTCTCCCCTCCCGTCCTGGCAAGCTGGTACATCCCAATTGCATGTGAAGCCCCCTGCCTTGGCACTGCCGGAGCCAACTCCCCCGGTAGTGCCTGTAGGCGGAATCAACGATTTGTCTTCACAGGTACAGCAGCTAAGTAGCGACATTGCAAGGATCTTAGAAGCGATGCAACTCAAGTCCAAGGCCATCCTGACGACAGAGATCCAGCTAGCCGACTGCCCGGAGGACGTCCCATGGATGAGGAAGAGGACCCTGGCATACAAAGGACGGAACAGTGACCGGTATGGACAACCAGTTTGTTATAAGTGTAACAAGACTGGACATTACGCACGGAAATTTCTTTTAAACGGGCAACCCCTGGGGTCAAGGGCCAGTCCCCAGGAATAAACTCTCAAGGCCCAGCAGACTGGCGGGAGTGGTATGTAGTGGGATGGCCCATCGTTTCCATTACCCTGGATGGGATCCCGACCTTTGCACTCCTTGATACCGGCTCCCAGGTAACAACTATTCCCTATGTACTGTATAAGAAATTCTGGCTTGACGATGATTTCACCCCACCAGATGAGAGCATTACCATTTACGCCGTCAACGGGTTACCAGTGACTCAAATCGGGTTCCAAGAAGTGACCATCAAGGTGGGCCGGGTAGAGTTGGAGAGGCAAGGCCTCATAGTCGTGCAGAATTACCCTAGTGATCGGAACCCCAAGATCATTTTAGGCACAAATGTCATTGAAAACTGTATGGGAGAAGTATTGTTTTTGCTTCAACAGCTGTCTGAGACTGCAGAGGCAGGGCAGCAGAGAGTCCTGCAACGTAAAATCCGAGCCCTCCTGCAGCGGCAACAGGTAAATCTCTCCGGAGGTGAGATAGGTAGTGTGCGGGAAATGGATGTGGCCCCTCTTATAGTGCCCCAGTGAAGCGAAATGATGATATGGTGCAGGGCAGCTGTAGGCTTCCGTGGACAGGATTACCAGACAGTGGTAGAGCCCCTGCCTTCAGAGAATTGGCCCACCGCGTTTACGGCCAGGGGGGTAGTTGATTTCCGGAAGGGGAGAGTGCCCGTGCGAGTGTTGAATTGCGGGGAAGAGGAGATTACACTACCCAGGTATGCCACTATTGCCAAGCTGTTTGTAGTCAATGCAGATGCCATTCACGCGGCGGGTTCCCCAAGCCAGCCCAATCAGTTCCCCAGTGACAGCCCCCAGGGACTGTTAGAGAAGTGGTGCCAGGAGCTACACGTGGGCACCGACTCTACACCTGCACATCATAAACTTTGGGGTCTACAGGGTTTTCCAGGAGTATGAGCAGGTCTTTAGTAAGCATCCACTGGATTTTGGGGCGGATAAAGGGGGTACAACACCACATACCCACGGGTACTCACCCACCTATTAAAGAGAGGTATAGGCCCATACCACCTGCTCATTACCAGTGTGCTAAAGACATGCTCAGGAGCATAAAGGAGGCTGGAGTAATCCGTGAGAGTTGCAGTCCCTGAGCCGCCCCACTGGTACTGGTGAAGAAGAAGGACTGTACTATGAGAATGTATGTGGACTACCGACAAATCAATAAAATCACGCACAAAGATGCCTACCCCTTACCCCACATTGAGGAATCGTTGGCTGCCCTGAAATCGGCTACTAACTTTTCTACCCTTGATCTCACTAGCAGATACTGGCAGGTGGCTGTTGCCATAAAAGACCGTGAGAAAACCTCGTTTGCCACCTGATGGGGTAGTATCGGAGGTTTGTCAAGGGGTACATGCAGATGGCGGCCCCCTTGCAAAACCTTCTGGTGGGACAACCTGTGCACGGCAAGTCCTCTGGCCCTCCATTCCAATGGGGCAAGGAACAGGAAGAATCCTTTGAGCAGATGAAGTCAGTCCTGACGGGGATGAAATTCTGGCGTATCCCGACTATGGTCTCCCGTTTATACTGTATACAGATGCCAGTAATGTAGGGCTCTGAGCCGTCCTGTCACAGGTGCAGAAGGGCAAGGAGACGGTGATAGCCTATGCTAGCCGGAAACTAAGGCCCACGGAGAGAAACCCAGAAAACTATAGTTCTTTCAAGCTGGAGTTCCTGGCACTTGTATGGGCTGTGACGGAGAGGTTTAAACACTACCTTGCTGCCACGAAGTTTACTGTGTACACGGACAATAACCCGTTGACTCACCTGGATACGGCGATGCTGGGAGCATTGGAACAACGGTGGGTCGCAAGGTGGGCGAACTATGATTTCATCATAAAGTATAGGGCTGTCTGCAAGAACACTAACACTGATGCACTGTCTAGGATGCCCCATCTGTTTGACGACGAGAGGGATGAAGATGACTTGGAAGAGATTGAATTGCCTGCGTTCTATCGGCCGGCTCACATGGAACGGTCTCGACCATGCACCCGTTAGAAAGAGATGACCTGTGATCCATTGCCCCATCACGGTTGGCAAGAGGCCCAGGATGGGAACCCTGTAATCAGATTAGTTAAAGCATTGCTGGCCAGAGCTGGTGCCCGGCTTGAGCTGGGCGCCACAGAGGAAGCCAGAAAACTGTGGCAGGACAGAAGTCGGCTTTATCTCCACCAAGGCAAACTGTGCAGAAGCCTAACCAACCCCAAGACACATGAGAGAATCTGCCAGATCGTGATACCTATGCATATGTCCCGGTGGTGCTGGAAGCATACCATGATGGAGCCGGGCACTTTGAATGGAAAAAGTTGAAAATGTTGCTGAGAAGTTGCTTCTATTGGATAGGGATGAGAGACTCCATAGAGGCCTGGTGTAGGAATTGCGGTCCCTATGCCTTGAGGAGGCAAGATGGCACCAGTCAGCGAGCACCAATCCAGCCAATAGTCACCAAGCAATCCCTAGAGATTGTGGCTTTAGATCATGTCAAGTTAACCCCCAACAGGAGTGGGTATACATACGCGCTCATGATGGTAGACCACTACTCTCGGTTCCTGGTGGTGGTACCTGTTAAAGATTTAACTGCCAGCAAGACGGCGAAGGTGTTCCAAGCGCACTTCTGTAGGCCACATGGATATCCCGATCGAGTCCTTACCGATCAAGGTCCGGCATTTGAGGCTGAAATCTTCCAGGAGTTCTGTAGCTTGTACGGGTGCAATTAGATACGCACTACGCCCTCTCATGCACAGACGAATGGGATGTGCGAGAAGATGAACCATCTAGTGATCAATCTGCTGAAGACATTCCCCTTGAAGAGCGAAACCACTGGCCTGAAAAGCTACCAGATCTTGTGGATATCTATAATATAATATATAATATAATAATAACATTCCTGTGGGATCCACTAAATGCACCCCAGCTTACCTGATGAGAGCCAAACCTGGAAGACTCCCAGTGGACTTTGGGATGGAGGTCGAGTTGCCTGAAACCTACTTGCCCGGGGCGGATTGGGACTCACGTCGCCAGATCCAGTATAAACAGATTCAAAAATGTGTTGGAGAGGTTGAATCAAAACAGGGAACGGCAAGAAAGGAACTTTAAGAAGCAGGCAAGAGCAACCCCTTTCTCACCAGGTGAGATGGTGCTAAAGAGGAAGAGAAAGCTGCACAAATTGGATGATCAATGGGAAAAGGAGCCGTATGTGGTATATAATAATAATAATAATTTTATTCATTTATATAGCGCTATTAATTCCACAGCGCTTTACATACATTGGCAACACTGTCCCCATTGGGGCTCACAATCTAGGTTCCCTATCTGTATGTCTTTGGAGTGTGGGAGGAAACCGGAGTACCCGGAGGAAACCCACGCAAACACGGGGAGAACATACAAACTCCTTGCAGATAGTGTCCTTGGTGGGATTTGAACCCAGGACCCCAGCGCTGCAAGACTGCAGTGCTAACCACTGAGCCACCGTGCCGCCCTATACAACCATCCAACTTCGACAACCAAAAGATTTGCCTAATCAGTAGCCGTGGTTCTTCCCTGATCCTTGCTGTCTCCCGAGACCATCTAAAAAAAATGTCCAGAGCCCTTAAGAGTAGCAGATGGACCTCAGCCTCAACGTCAAGTGGTGGAAGGAAAGAAGAGAATGATCCGTACCATTCTAGAGGACTTTTCAGAAGATTGGCCTATGCAGAATGGAGCAGTAATAGTCCCTGTGTTAACATTCTCACAACCCGTGGAAGAACCAGAACAGGAAAGGCTTACTGACACTGCACCCACTCAGCACCTAGAGTAGCACCTGTACCCTTACCACGCACACGTAGAGTCCTACCAGCTACACCTGTCACTGAAAGCGAGGAACCTGTAGAAAGTATTGCCATGTCACAAGTGGGGGAAGAGGGTCTAGAGTTGAGAAGGTCGACCCCGGTTAACTTTGGTCAGCCCCCATGGAGGTATAGGGAAGAATGTTGATGGTACCCTGTAATGTAGAAGTATAAACTATTAGGTATCTGTGTTTTCTTTTATTGTTTTTCATAGTTTATATTTTCCATATAGAGTAATGTTATGAAAAGAAGAGTTTTAATCAACCAGGTTTAATCAATAGAGAAAGTCACCTGATTAAGAAGTTAATATAATGTGTGCACAAGGTGCATGGACCCCGTTATTTATATTGTGCACCTATGTTTAGTGGTAAAAATGGACCACGGCCACGGGACTGGTTGTGAATAACATAGACTTGTGTTTCGTAAATAGTTGCACCTCCTCTGCCCACCAGAGTCATCTTTTGCAACACCCGGGACCTTAACCTGGTCACGGACCCACGGATAGGTATGCAGCAGGTCAGGTTGTTTGGGTGGCGGGTTGATGGGATCCGGGATGTTGGGACTATACTGTTGCAGGAAGAGGCTGCAACGGAGCAGGTTGAGCCTCTGCTACTAACATAACCGGTAGTGTTCCATTGTTGATATGATGAACTCAAAAATTACCATAACGTTTAAGTATATGCCTCCCTAATGTGGGATGAAACCTGTAAATAAAAAAGTGCTTTTTCTATTCTACAGTTTTCAAAAAAAAAAAAAAAGCCTCTGATGTTCTGTAGCTCGAGGACGAGCTACATTTAACCAAGGGGGAATGTGATGCCCCTGGACTATCGGGTCATCACAGGGTATTGCACAATCTGCCCTCCCATGCAGTATCCACCTCCTTCTTGGTTTTGGGTCCCTAACTATATGGTGTTGCCTACATCAGCAAATCAAACCCTAGATACACCCTGCACCACACCCACCAAACACACCAGTGGACGGCTTGAGTGGAATAGAGTCGCCCACCTGGGGGGTTGGAGAGGGGAGGTGAGGAGTGTCAAATGAGAGAGTGTAGTCTGAGGAGTGAAAGTGATACGTCAGTGTATGGTGGCTCTTGAAGCACTGACTGCAGCAAAAGTCCACTCATTGTGAATCTCCGCCAAATTTTTGAATGGCCTTTTCTTAACAATACTATCAAGGCTGCGGTTATCCTGGTTGCTTGTGCACCTTGTTCTACCACACTTTTTCCTCAACTTTCCATTAATATGCTTGGATAGAGCCCTCTATGAACAGCCAGCTTCTTTAGCAATGATCTTTTGTGGCTTACTCTCTTTGTGGAGTATGTCAATGACTACCTTCTGGACATCTGTCAACTCAGCAGTCTTCCCCATGATTGTGTAGCATACTGAACCAGACTAAGGGACCATTTGAACACTTAGGAAGCCTTTTCAGGTGTTTTGTGGTAATTATTCTAATTTTCTGAGATAATGACTTTGAGGTTTTCATTGGCTGTAAGCCATAATCATCTACATTAACAGAAATAAACACTTGAAATAGATCACTCTGTTTGTAATGACTCTATATATGTTTTTCCATTTTTGTACTGAATTACTGAAATAAATTAACTTTTTGATAATATTCTAATTTATTGATGCAGCTGTATATACCAGGAAGGGGGCAGAAACCAGGATGAGGACATTCCGTATATACCAGAATGTGCCAGGAAGGGGATAAATACAATATATACACCAGGAGGGCCCAAGGATGAGGACATATATGCTGGTAAAATGACAAATAAACCAGGATGGGGACATATATACCAGGAAGGAGACAGAAACCAGGATGAGGACATATACACCAGAATGTGCCTAGGAGGGGGATATACATACCAGGAGAGGCCCAGGATTGGACATATATACCAGGATGGGGACAAATAAACCAGGAAGAGGACATATATACCAGGAGGATATTATACAGAGGAGCAATGTGTTTGGGGTATAGTATACAGAGGGGTAGTGTGTGTGGGGTGATATGCAGAGGGGCAGTGTGTGTGGGAGGATATATTATATATATATATATATATATATATATATACGGACAGCTTGTGTGGGGAGATAGTATACAAAGGGGCAGCATACTTGAGGTATATTGTACAGAGAGGCAGTATGTGTGTGGGGATATTATACATAGTGGCAGTGTGTGGGGGGATATTATAAATAGAGGCAATGTGTGTATGGGGGATATTATACAGAGGAGCAGGGTGTGGGGGATATTATACTAACTGGTAGTGTGTGTGGGGAGATATTATACAGAGGAGTAGTGTGCATGTGGGGATATTATACAAAGGAGCAATGTGTGGGGGGAGATTAAACATGGGTGATTGTCAGAGAGATATTATAGAGATAGGCGTGTAGAGGGTGTATTATGGAGAGGAGCGGTGTAAGGGGTGTTTAATGTTGAGGAAAATACTTCATTTTCTGGAACAAATTGTGGTTACACCTTTGGCCATGACCGTGTGTGTGTGTGTGTGTGTGTGTGTGTTTGACAAAAAAAAAATAATTTTATATATATATATATATATATATATATATATATATATACATAAAAGAATAAAATATACATATGTTTCCAAGAATGGCGGTGAGAGTGGGGTGGCCCTGCAATAACCCATCATCAGTTAAGCAGGTGAAAGCTCTGAAGCTGATTCCAGTTGTGGCATTTAGAAGCTGTTGCTGTAAACCCACTACATGTGGTCAAATGAGCTCTGTGGAAGAGAAACAGGCCATCAATACGCTAGAAAAAAAAGAAAATCTCCATCAGAGAGATAGCAGCAATATTAGGAGTTACCAAATCAACTGTTTGATGCATTTTGCAAAGAAAAAAGGAAACAGGTGAGCTTGGGAATTCAAAAAGTTCTGGATATCCAGGGAAGACATGAGTGGTGGATGATCACGGAATCCTTTCCATGGCGAAGAAAAACCCATTCACAACATCCACTGAAGTGAACAATATTTTACAGGAAGTAGAGACTTCATGAAAGTAAATACAGAGGGTTCACAAAAGGTGCAAACCTAATGGCTTAAATGGTTTATTAGCTTTAAAAATTGAAAGGCCAGATTAGTCTGATCTAAAGAAGTCAGCGCTGTTCTGGAAAGCATTCTTTGATCAAACTAAACTAAAATTCACCAGTACCAGAATGATGAGAAAAAAAATGTATTGTTATTATTATTGTTGTTATTATTATTATTATTATTATTATTATTATTATTATTATATGATGTGACTGAAGACAGAAGCAGACGAATGAATTCTGAAGTGTACAGGTCTATACTTTCTGCTCAGATTCAAACAAACGCAGCAAGGTTGATTAAATGGCACTTTACAGTACAGATGGACAGTGACCCAAAACATACTGCAAAGGCAACCTAGGAGTTTTTTAAGGCAAGGAATTTAAATATTGTGCAATGGCAGAGTCAATCACTAGATGTCACCCCCATAGAGTGTGTATTTCACCATGCGCGCATTTCGGCAGGCTTCTCTTCCGGGTTCTCCTTGTCAGTTTCAGACGAGCACTGCGCATGCACAGTGCGCGTCTGAAGCCGGCGATTGCACACCAGGAAACGAAGCCTGCTGCAATGTGCGCAGGATAGAATGAGCGATGTGGACATCGCTCCATGGTATCATGCCCACAGGGGTGTGATACCACGGAAATATGCAGACGTCCATAGGGCAAGGCGCCGCCCCTGTGACCACATTCCCTGCTATTTACATACGAAATATGAAGGTAATAAAACGTTTTTTATTACTTTCATATTATACAATTTTACAACACGGGGATGGCTCGGGAGGTGTAATTAGGGCACACATGTGTCTGCTGATAGGTCAGAATGCATATTCTAGGTGACAGGTTCCCTTTAAGACAAACCGTAAGGCAGAAAGAACTACAAATAAACAACCACTGAAGTCAGCTGCAGTAAAAGCCTGGAAAAGTATCAGATAGAGGAAACCCAGCGTTTAATGACGTCCATGGCTTCCAGACTTCAGTCACTTATTACCTGCAAAGGATTCTCTACAAAGTATTAAAAATGAATATTTTATGTATGGTAAACTTAATATGTCCAATTATTTTGAGCCCCTCAAATGAGGAGGCTTTGTAGAAAAATTCTTGCAATTCCTAAATGTATCATAGGCTATTTTTGTTCAACCCCTGTAATTAATCCTGAAAGTCTACATTTCAATTGCATCTCAATTTTCTCACAATTTTTTTCTGCATGCCACTAAATATAGTGGCATGCAGAAACCAAATCACAAAGACTCAGTTACCATCCAAATATTGGGCTTAACTGTATTTGTTAAATGCATTAAGGATGAAGCCAATTTTCTCCCTAATGACCAGGCTAAGTTTTACAATTCTGACCAAGGTTACTTTATGAGGTTATAACTCTGGAATGCTTCAACGGATCCCGGTGATTCTGACACTGTTTTTTCATGACATATTGTAGTTCATGGTAGTGGTAAATTTAGGACGATATTTTTTGCTTTTATTTGTGGAAAAAAATGGAAATTTCATGAAAATTTTAAAAATTTCTCAATTTTCAAACTTTTCATTTTTATGCCCTTAAACTAAAGAGTTATGACACAAAAATAGTTAATAAATAACATTTACCAAATGTCTACTTTCCATCAGCACAATTATTGAAACACAATTTACAAAACCATTTTTTTTAGGGACCACATCATATTTGAAGTGGCTTTGAAAAGCCTAGGTGACAGAAAATACCCAAAAGTGATATCGTTCTAAAAACTGCGCCACTCAATGTACTAAAAATCATACCCGAGAAGATTATTATACCTTTAGGTGCTTCACAGAAACTAAAGTGATGTGGAATTAAAGAAAAGAAATAATTTTACCTAAAAATGTTGTTCTAGAAACAATTTTTTCACTTTTAGAACTAATAACACACCAAAATGGACCTCCAAATTTGTTACGCAGTTTCTTATGAGCGCGGTGATACCCCACATGTAGTCAGAAACCTCTGTTTGGACAAATAGGAGGGCTTGGAACGGAAGGAGCAATATTTGAATGTTGGAAATCAAATTTGGCTGAAATAGAGCCACTAAGGTACCTAACAGCAGAAACCCCCCCACAAGTGACCCCATTTTGGAAATTAGACCCTTCAAGGAATATTTAGATGTTTGGTGAGCACCTTGAACCCCCTGGTGCTTCACATAATTTTATAACGTTGAGCCACGAAAATAAAAAAAAATACATTTTTACCACAAAATTGTTACTTCAACCAGATAGCTTTTGTTTCACAAGGATAACAGGAAAAAATATACCATATAATTTATTGTGCAATTTCTCCTGAATACACTGATACCTCATATGTGGTGGAAATCAACTGTTTGGGTGCACAGCAAGTCTCAGAAGGGGAGAAGCGCAATTTGACTGCAAAATTGGCTTTAATCATTAGCGAACGCTATGTTGCATTTGGAGAAACCCTGATGTTCCTAAACAGTGGAGCTTCCCCACATGTGACCCCATTCTGGATATTAGACCCCTCAAGTATTTTATTAAAGGGTATAGTGAGCATTTTGAACCCACAGCCACTTCACAGAATTTGATAACCTTAGATTGTCATATAGAAACTTTTCACTTTTTTTCCACAAAAATGTTGCTTTAACTCCAACTTTTTCAAGATGCAACACAAAAAAGTGGACCCCACAGTTTGTTATCCAATTTCTTATGAGCGCAGGGATACCCCATATGTGGTCATATACCTCTGTTTGGACAAACGGGACGGTTCGGACTGGAAGGAGTACCATTTGAATTTTGGAAAAGCTGAAATAAATTGTGGACACCATGTCGCATTTGCAGGGCCCCTAGGGTACCTATACAGCAGAAACCCCCACAACTGACTCCATTTTAGAAACTAGACCCTTCAAGGATTTTATTCAGTGGTATAGTGAGCATTTTATACCTACAGGTACTTCACAAAAATGTTGCTGTAACAGCAAATTTCTCACTTTTAGTTTACGTGCCCACGATCCAGTGACACTGCGTCACAGTGCACAGTGTCAGTGCTCTTATGGAGATGCAAGTGTTGTCTGCAGGAGAATGCAGCTGCCCATGCCCAAGAACTGCGAACTCTAGCTCTATTCTCCGCGCGGACAACACTCCTCTCCGCAGCATAAATGAACATGCTGGGGCTTGGGAAGCCCACCAGATGTCAGTATGGGCTGTGTAGAAAAGAAGCTCAGGGGGCAGGAGAGTTCTAAAAAACCTTCCATTGTGCTTCTACTGTAGCTCAAGTTTTGGATGCAGTGAAAACACTCTGCTTCCAAAACGCTGCAAACCCTAAGCGTGGGCACAGCCTAAAAAGCTAGGGTGGATGGATTGATGGATAAATAGAGAGATGTCAAACACATATATAACGTCCCACATGCTACATTTTTCCCACATTTACATTTACATTTGATAGCCAGATATAGTATAGCGGATGGCTGCAGCCTGCAGACCTCAGGTGGCAGCTTCACCTTGGCTGGTGATCCAATTTAGAGGTCACCCAACGCTATTTTTTTTTAATTATTTATAAATAAATAATTAAAAAAGTGGGGTCCCCCACAAATTTGATTACCAGCCAAGGTAAAGCGAACAGCAGTGGTCTGGTATTCTCAGGGTGGAAAGGCCCATAGTTATTTGGCCCTTCCCAGCCTACAAATAGCAGGCCACAGCCACCTCAGAAGTGGCATATGCATTAGATGCGCCAATCCTGGAGCTTCACTCGGCTTAACCCGTTGCCCTGGTGCGGTGGCAAATGGTGTAATATATGGAATTGAAGCCAGCTGTAATGTCACCTGGCATCAAGCCCAGGGGTTAGTAATGCTGCGGCATCTATTAGACATCTGATATTACTAACCCAGTCAGTGATAAAAAAAATAAAGACGACAAAAAAAAATTTTATTTGAAAAACCACTCCCCAACACATTTCCTCTTTCACCAATTTATTGGAAAAAAATTCCGGTCCGCCGTAATCCATTTTGGAGGTCCCACAACAACTCTGTGTTGTAGGGTACGGGGGGTATAGCAAACATATCTCCCATTTTCTGGAAGTACAGGCACATCATGCGCCATGTGACGAGTGTGGATGCAGTGGTCTCAGTGAGAATACTGCAGCCACACTCCTTGGGTCCAACCGAGGGCAGTGTGAATTGTAGTAACCTCAGACTCACTGCGCACAGGGATCCGTCTGAGAGCGAGCTGGCTCTCTGCACATGCGGCCGCTATTTCTTCTGAAGACAAGGAGAAGAAGGGGTCATGGAGGATTGCCACTGCAGGAAGTACCGGTGGAGACCGGGGGATAACAGGGGGTGACCTGGAAAGGACTTTTCTGTTTCATCTGACGTGTCAGACGAGACAGAAATCAGAGGAGGATGAATACGTCGGGCGTTCACTCGTGCGGCCGCTATTTTAGGTTATCGGGAGGAGGAGGGGGACCGGGGGGGACTTTTGCCACATCGGGGGGGCTGGGGAAGGACATTTATCTCCCATCTGACATGTTTGATCATGCCATATGGGACATAAACCATTTTTTTTTACTGGCGCTGCATTAACTTTCACATGGTCAGTGTTGTATGGTGTATAACGGTGATCATGTGACCAGAGATCAAAATAAACGACCATGATCTCCAGGGTCTCAGCTGTCCCCGGTAGCTGAAACCCTGGTGATTTTCCGAAGCCAGGGGACGCTATTTAGTTATTCTTGAGTGCGATTAAAAAGCGGCACTGAAGAATAAGTACCCTTAACTGCCTCCATTAAAATGTGTATTAGTGGTCAGTAAGGCTAAGTTCACATTTCCACTAAAATGTATCAGTCGAAATTCGCTATGGTAAATAACGGAATCCGTTTAGCGGATTCCATTGTGTCCCATAGACTTGCATTAGTGGCGGATTGCGACTGCGTTGTGTCCGCTGCGTCGCGGTCCGTCGTTTTTTGACTGACCGCCGGGCGGGGAGCAACGCAGAATGCAACGTTTTTCGGGCTGACGAAAACAACGCACCGCGCAGGAATCCGTCGCCATCCATCACACTTGCAATGTATGTCTATGGTGCTGGATTCCGTCGTAATCCGTCTTACGAAGGAATCCAGCGCTGGATTCCGTCATGCTCTACTGAGCATTCCCAGCATGTTTGGCACACTCAGTGGGCTGTCCCAAACACAAACGGATCATGACTGATCCGTCAAAAAACGGACGCACAGCGGATGTAACGGACGCAACGGATCCGGTTTTTCACAGGATTCCTGTGAAAGGAATCCTGTGAAAAACACATCAGTTGCATCAGTTGACATCTAAAAAACAACTGATCCGTTGCTGACGGACCTGATGGATTGAAAACAACGGAAGTGTGAACTTAGCCTAAGGGGTTTAAAATGCTACACAATTAAATTGAAAACATGCGCCATGCGTAGAGCATGTATTATTTTTTCCAAATGCAGTTTAACCATCCAATGTAACACTGGATAGAATGTTCTGCCCTGTTGCTGTTAAGGATGGGAAGACATCCATTGACGAGCATATGGAGGGGGTAAAGGATGTGCGCAAGTGCAGCCTGATGTGGGAACCAATCCTAGTGCCCAACCATGGAGGTGTCACCATCTTGTTTGCAGTAATGCATCATTGCTATTTAAAACATTTATCTAGTGGCAAGTCATGAGCATAATTGCTACTGTCAATGGTGAGGTTCACATTGAAAATTGACAGCACAATGAAAATTTCAAGGAACAGCCCACGGTCTCTGTTACTTGAGAGTATAAAGTAGGGATGGCTTTTTTGAGCACTAATGGTGGTTAGGTATTCTCCGTCGAGGCTGAGCACATGGTATTATTTTACAAAAGGAATTAGAATACACATTGTACAGCAGTGACTGTGGTGAACTTGGAAATTTGAGAGTTGAGTTTCAACACACAATGATTGGATCATATTTTCTGGCGCATATATGTAGCCAGGAAATATTATGACAATTATATAGCTGACAATGTGACAAAGGAAAAGGAGAATTGCTGAAAGCAATTGATGGTAATCAAGATTATGACAATGACCAGACACTACATGAGGATGTGGCCTGGCTACCAGAAAGATGATCACAAGGTTAATGAGGACAGCTTGAGCTATGTTCATATTCCTGGTTCATATTGCTTTTCCCATGTAGGAATATTTTGTTCCCTCATGTGCTCATTGACAGTCATAGTTCCTAGTTGATTTGACCTGAGATGTCTACAGCTTATCTTATCTTATCTAGGCTGCTGAACCTGTACATTGCAATAGGTATTGTAGCAACATATAGAAAAAATCCCCATACCTGAAATATAATTAACTGGCATTCCATAATGTAATAAAGCATGCAAAAAAGTTAATACATTACTTAGTGACTTGTGAATCGCAAAACAGTGCAAACAATGTAGGAATTGATTTTTTTTCCTCCGTTTCCCCATTGTAAAAATTAATAATTACAAGTTAAATGCTAATCTATCTAAATGGCAACTAAATTGATGACTTTTCATTTAAAAAATAACAATATTATAGGTGAATTAATTCATCTGATGAAAATCCAATTTATGCCAATTTTTTAGAAATATGGTGAACACAGCATGTTTGAACAATTTGCAACTAGGGCTGAGCGGATTCGGAATGTAAAACTCCGGATCCGGACTCTGCGGGCTGGAATACCAGCCCGAAGCCGGCATTATTATGGCTGGGTATCAAAATTAGGGGGACCACATGTTTTGTTTTTTTTTTAATTATTCAAGAAAAGAAAGCCGTACGCGGTTCCTTTTCGTTTGCTACACAGCCAAGATAAGCACAGGTTGTTTTTTTTTAATCTTTGGGCCAAGGGATGTAAATTTGGTGATTATTACATTTTTACACCAGATTCCGGCACCCAATCTACACCTCCTGGTAAAAAAAAATTGCATATTTGGTGCTGAAATCTGGTGCAAACGATTTCAGCACCAAATGTGCACCTCCTGACAAAAAAAGAGAGGCAAAAACAGCGGCCAAAAAAAGCTGCAAAAACTGCGGCAAAAAAAAATAAATTTCTGCTAGGAGGTGTATATTGAGTGCAGGAATATGGTGTAAAAATGTGAGCACCTCTTGGTCAAAAAAACCTGCGATTTTCTGCTAGGAGATGCAGGTCTGTGAACTCAGTGACCTCCACCTGAGGGCAGGTTACCTGCGGTCACAGGTGAAGGACCGTGGGAACCTCCAGCTGTGACCGCAAATGACCTGAGTGATGTCACCGCTCATTGTGCAGCTCATTCATTCTCTGGAACTCACTGTGAGAGGTCGTTCTCCATGGCCTCTCTCTGTGATATTCAGATGTAGCAGAGCTGAAGCAGCGTGGGACCTCGTGTGGATTACGACGAAGCTGCAGGGTGTTGGGGGTTAATAAAGAGGTGAAGGAGGGTGCGTTTTGTACTTTATTCCAAATAAAAGATTTTTCTCTGTTTCTGTACATTCACTTACAGGTTAATAATGGGGGTGTCTCATAGACACCTGTGCCATCATTAACCTAGGGATTAGTAGCAGCTGTGTACTGCTATTAACCCCTTATTATCCCGATTGACACCGCTCCAGAGCAATTGAGAAGAGCCAGTATTGCACCGGGATTGTCACATCTAATAGATGCGGCAATACTGGGAGGATGCGGGCTGAGAATACCAGCCCCCAGCCGGCATTATCATGGCTGGGTATCAAAATTAGGGGGGACCGCACGTTGTTTTTTTAAAAAAATTATTTACTTAAATAATAATAATAGAAAAAAAAGCCTCATCACCGTCACAGCCGCGCACAATTCTGACAGTGCATGTGTTTCTGTGTACATGCACGCTCATGCTCAGAGAGCGCAGGCTGTGCCAGCTGATGTCATGTCAGACTTGTACAAAACTGACATCACCGGCACAGCTGCACACTTCGGACAGGAACATGCTTGTGTGTCTGTGTACTTGCACACTCAGGTTCAGAGAGCGCAGGCTGTGCCGGCTGATGTCATGTCAGACTTGTACGAGTCTGACAGCACATCACCGGCACAGCCGCACACACTTCTGACAGGAGCGTGCATACTGTATGTTTCTGTGCACATGTACGTGTCGCGGGCGGCGGGGCGCTGCGCTCACCACGCTCGGGTCCGGCGCTGCTGCTACTGCTGCTCGGTGGCTCGAGCGGTGGGCCAGATCCGGGGACTCGAGCGGCGCTCCTCGCCCATGAGTGAAAGGGGTGGTTTGTTGGTGTTTGGGATGTCGGTTTGTGACGCCACCCACGGTGTGTGGTGAGGTTGGGGCACCACCGCTGCTCTGTACGGGGATCCCGGGAGCGATGACAGGGAGCAGCTGGGATGATTTCCTCCCCTCCGTGGGTAGGGGGATTTTGGTAGTCCCGGGGCCCGGAGTTGTTGTCTGTAAGGTGGATTGCGGGGCTGGGCCAGGTGCAGGGTCGCAGGGCAGTGCAGTGCCAGACGGCACGGTGGTACTTACTCAGCCAGTAATGCACACGGAGTCTCTGGTAAAACTAACGGCTGGATGGACGAGTCCCACAGACGGCTGCGACGGTCACTCCCGGTAGGTTGGCGGTAACTGTCTCTCCCTGCACCCGTGTTATGTTCTCGGCCCCGATGGCTTCCCACCGGTAACCTGCTCCCCAGCGGTATATTTGCCGGAGGAGCCCCTTTTGCCCGCAAGCGCTGGCCCTGGGAATCCTAGCTGTGGCGGTAGCTGTATTTCCCTTCACGGTTGAGCGGTTGCCTTCAGTCGGGTCTTTATTGCTGGGAAACCCCGGAGGTTCCCGTCGCTGACGGATTTGACCGGTTTAACGGCGACTCCAAGCCTGATCGGGGTCCATAGGCCCTGCCGGATGGTGCTGGCTTCTCTTCACTCCCCGATTCGGTACCGGCGGGCCACCGCCCGTCCCCGGTCCTTACGGTTGTGCATCAATCGGCCTCTCCTACAGACGGTCACCACCGTCTGCCAACCTTGCTCTCAGGTGCCCGGGCCACGTACCCGGACACGGTCAGTCTGCTCCTCAACTACCACTTCCCTAACTGCTAACTGAACTCCTTTTCCCGCCTCCAGGACTGTGAACTCCTCGGTGGGAGGAGCCAACCACCTGGCTCCGCCCCACCTGGTGTGGACATCAGCCCCTGGAGGGAGGCAACAAGGATTTGTGTCTGACTTTGATGTTCCTAACCGGGGTGTGGGGTGTGTTGTTGCAGTACCTGTGACGTCCTGGCTTGTCCAGGGCGCCACACACGCTCATGTTCAGAGAGCGCAAGTTGTGTCGGCTGATGTCATGTCAGAATTGTACGAGTCTAACATCACGTTCACATGCACGTTCACCATACTGACCAGCAGACACTTGCACTGCTTTTCCCGCTCATCGGCCGTCCGGCCTCCTGTGATTGGTTGCAGTCAGCTGACACTCAGGGTGGGGGCGCATCTAGCTGCAACCAATTACATGCGCCGATGAGCGGGCAAAACAATGAATATTGAATTGGCGGCTCTGGAAGGGAAAAGCGTAACCCGGAAGGAGTGTGGCACCATGACACAGCCTCAGTTAAGTATACCGCGCGCGCTCCTACCCCTTCCACCACCGTTTTTAATCCAGGATTCTGATCCCCACAGACTTATATGGGAACCTGAATAAGGTGCGGATCCAGATTTTTTTGTTCCATCCAGCAGGGATATTGGCAGATTCGATCAGCCCTACTTGCAACTCATTTTGCACAAATGGCCTCCATCATTTTATACATTGCAGACAATTGTATTAGCCAGTGAAGGATCACATGCTCCTGGGAGGGCTTTCTCACAATGCCTTGCAGCTATTACATCACATTACATATGTGGAAGCTCGGCTGTGAGACAAGGTAATCACAGTTACCACATAGTTTCTCATAAGCCAGATCAGATACCCATACTTTGCACTGACGAGGGGCAATCACCCCGAAACACCATGTCTGCAAATTGGGATTCTGATCTGGCAATAAATCCTAAGTCTTATGAAAAGGCTTTTTTAAAAAGCCACTTTTGACTTTTAGGATTGCTACTTCCAATAGGTGGCGCAAGAGTTTGTTTCCTTCTTCACTGGAGGGACAATCTGAATAATTCCCAGAGGCACATTGCAGCTATAAGTCCCCTCACTGGCAGCCAGACTGGTTTGTCAGGTCTCCGTAAGGAGAATAGTCTTGCCCGTGGTCCCTCACGGGAGGGACAATTTGAAGGTAATCACAGGAACAGTTTTTCGTTAAAACTTCAGCTGGTTTATTTATGCTTCATAAACCGGTCAAAAATAACAAACGAAAAACAGGCTTTTTTTGGCATAAAGGAACGGACAGAACTTAGACCATATACTGCCACAGAGGTTGACTGCTCAGGTAAGTATCCAGCTATTTTAGCATGATCACTCCGGTAGAGGTCTGTACAGCTCTGTACACACAGAGCTCTGAATGAATCCACATGTCTCCATTTTACAGCCTTGATGACACCCTAGGGTAGAGATACGAGAAAAGCCATCCTGCCCATCTATGTGTGTGTATGTATATACACACACGCACACAAACACACAAACACACACACACACACACACACAGAGTCATGGCCAAAAGAGTTAGCACCCTTGAAGTTGTTCCAGAGAATTAAAGTTGTCCGACAAACTCCAAAACATTTTTAAGCTAATCTATGCTGTATTGTCATATAACACACCCCTACATTATTTTTTTTTGTTTTCTAACTTTTGTTCCTCTTGATTTTTCACTTTATTTTCTGCAGCACTTTGATTACATTCAGCCCAACCAAACATGATATGTTTGACTGCCGAACTCAGAGTCACAGGGGGCACCGCCCGGCCTCCCTGTCCAGCCCCGCCCTCTGCCCGCCCTCTGCACACACATTCCATGTCAGTATACTGAACCCAGCACCTGACAGATAAATGAGTACTATGTAATGAAAATTATATATAGCCCCTAATGTGAGTCTATAGGATATATACACACACACACATATACTCACACACACACACACACACACCTAGAGTTATATAATATATTATATATAATCCCCCCTTATGCACACTCTCTTCTCTCCCCCTGTGCTATCTCCTCTGCCCCCCAGCACTCCCCTGTCTCTCACCCATGAACTCTCGTCTCTGCCCCCCCTGCTCTGTATCACCCATGAACTCTCATCTCTGCCCACCTCGCTCTGTGTAACCCATGAACTCTCTTCTCTGCCCTCCCTGCACTGTTAGCTGTGCATACTCTTCTCTGCCCCCCCTGGCTCTGTCAGCCGTGCACTCTGCTCTTTGCCCCCCCGCACTGTCACACCCATGAACTCTCTTCCGCAGTCAGCTGTGCACTCTGTTCTCTGCCCCCCCCGCACTGTCAGCCGTGCATTCTCTTCTCGGCCCCCTCGCTCTGTCAGACATGCAGTCTGTTCTCTGCCCCATCCCCCCGCACACTGTCACCCATGAACTCTCTTCTCTGCCCCCCCTGCACTGTCATCCATGCATTCTCTTCTCTGACCCCACTCCCGCTGTCAGCCGTGCACTTTGTTCTCTGCCCCGCTCTGTCAGCCGTGTACTCTCTTCTCTGCCACCCGTGCTGTCTCTTTTCCTCCATGTAGTGATGATTGCAGCGTTGTCATGTCCCCACCGGAGTCCGATCCTGCGACTTCTGCTCTGATCGCCAGGCGATGCTGTGTTCCCGCCATAGATAGTGCTGGTGATGGGAGAGGAGTCGGTGCCCGTGGCTCTGCTGAGCACAGGCTCCGCTCCTCCAGTAGGCTGGGTTTCCCTGGAACCTGCAGTACCACTGGCTGACTGTAGGTGGCGTGTGTCTTCCAGCTGAAGTTGCCATCATTCACCTGCAGCCAATGGGAAGACACCACACCCTTCTTATTCCCCCTCCTGTCATGTGACCACTGCCAGAGATAGTTCTATTCTTGGTTCCTCTGTTATTTGTATAGTGATTCCTGTGTGCTGATCTCTACTTGTTTCCTGACTACCCTTCTGCCTGCTGTTTATGTACCTCGCTGCCCGATCCGGATTTGACCTCTGCTTCGTTTGCTGATTACATCCTTGCCTGCTGATTCTGTCCCTGTTCTGCAATTCCTGGTTTGACCCTGCTTGACAACTACTCTCCGGACTGCTGCTTTCCACAGGTAATGATCTCCAGGGCCCTGTGTAATTCCAAATCCCTGTATAGGGGTGTGACGTATCAACCGGCTGTATTACAAAGGGCCGGTATGTTTTGCAGAAGCATGGGTCCTCTGCAATGTGATGTTGGCTGGGACCTGTGGTTCCACAGGATTGCATTACATGCAGAGCCATGGAAGGGTGTGTGATGCTGATTACACACTCTTTACCACCTGTGGGTGTGGCTCCAGGGGTTAAAGCAATCCTGTCTCTGAACTTAGGTGGAGTGTGTCTAGGGCAGTCTAGATAGAGACTGACTCTAGACTTCCAGTGTGTGTGCTGGAAACTGGGTGCTTTGCTCTGCTCAGGAGACCTTCTCCTGAAGGAAAGGGGTTTTTAGGTCCATGTGCAAAGCCTGGCTGGAGCCAGGGGGAACTTGGTAAGGACACTAGCCGCCTTCAGAGGAAGGTAACCCGGATTGGACTTTAAGGATAAAGCCAAGTACTGACAAGGGTCAGTGACACGTGTGAGGAAGTGCAAGAGCGTGTGGACTTTATGTTATGTGTTGGACTTTGAGGATAAAGCCAAGGCATGGCATCTTCCTGTTATGGGACCTAGCATGGTTTATTTGAGCTGTTAATAAACCATATGGTCTGTTAAAGAGACAAATTGTTCCGGTGTGCGTTAATCCCGATACCTGACGTGTGGCCCCCATACACTCGGGGCCCCACATCGTTACAAGGGGTTAAAGAGTTTCAGGGTTCTAGGGGTCCTGCTGGGTGAGTGGCTTCCCTCTAACCTGTCCATTACAGCCTGTCTGAGTCTGTGGATCCAGGCAGGCGTTATAAGCGTCCTTACAGCCGAGCGATGCAGAGCTCAGTGCTGTTGTTCGCTGGTGTCAAGTGACATCCCTGCTCTCTGCCCCTGACTATATTCAGAAGCCAGGAGCACGGGAAGTTGCATTCATCACAGAGACAGTGCATGGGAGAGGGGGGTCAGTTGCCCAGACACCATACAACATAATAAGCTGAGGACACCGTCGGGCAAACAGCGTTCACAGTGTCCTAGACAGAGAGGGCAACCCTGTTTCTCCAGCACATACAGGTCACAGATAACAGCGCACAGGGAGGGGGGCGGGGGCTCATCGCACTGTACCTGCCCAGCAGTGTGGCAACATGCAGAGACTGATTTGCATGTCAACAATGTCCAGCCCTTGTTGACATGAAATGACCTAAAGTAGCAAAATCACAGTATGAGCAGTCACATGACCACTCAGCTTGGGGAGAGGGGCTGACCGCAGGGCAGATAAGTGGTCACTATCTGCTTACCTGCCCCAATATAGCCTCACAGTGAAATTACAATAAATAGGCAAAATAAGGCCCTGTGCGCACTAGACGTTTTTGCTGCGTTTTTAGCAGCGTTTTTGTGCTGAAAACGCTGTGACATTGCTTACCCAGCAATGTCTATGGGTTTTCAGAAGTGCTGTCCGCACAAAGCGTTTTTTTGTAGCTGCGTTTTTGTGGTGACCACAAAAACACAGCATGTCAATTATTTCTGCATTTTTCACTCATTGAATGCAGTGCACAAAAACACAGCCAAAAACGCAGCCAAAAACGTGGTAAGAACGCCGCTTTTTTAGCCGCGGGTGCGTTTTTTGCGGACAAAAACGCACAAAAAATGCAGCGTGAAAAAAACGCTTAGTGCTCACATAGCCTAAGCCAGATAACCCCTTTAAGTATTTCCCTCAGAAAATTAACACTCCCTACACCACCCCTCTTGATAATATACCCTCTACACCGCACTTCTCCATAATATCTCTCCCACACTGCCCCATGTATAATATCCCCCTCACATACTGCCTCTCTGTATAATATCCCACACACACACTGCTCCTCTGTATAATATCCCCCACACACACTGCTTCTTTGTATAATATCCACCCACACATGTGATATGGTCCTTAAAACAATTGGATTTGTAAATGTTGTTGGAAAAATGAGAAACTGATGATAAACTTCTAATCCTTCTAACTTCCTAACATTTTTTTTTAATAATGATATTGATGCAAAATAGACATGGTAAATGTTATTGTTATGCTCGCAAGGTGAGCACGGGATTAGTGGGTCCACTGGACTGAAGGTACCAATAACTTGCCTACAGGAATGAACTGGATCGTCCGCCGAGTCTTCCCTACTGCCACTGAAAGTTTCAATAGATACTCACACAAGTATGCAGGCAGCAGAGGGCAGCCCCAGGGGATTAGCGGCATCCCATCAGCTGGCACCACGGATACAATATAGTTGAAGCAACAGCAGGAGCAGGTGGTGTTGTGGATTCGGCAAGCTGAGAGGTCACTTCTGGATCAGGACACACTGGCCCTTTCAGAAAAGGGGCGGGGCCACGTGCGCACCTTACAGGTATCGCCAGGAATCGTGTGCGGCATGCAGAGGCCCAGGGGAACAGCAACATGGACTGGGGAGAGGGCAGCCACTGCTGGACAGCCAGTAAGGTGACAGTGTCGACGTCCCCGCTGGACAGGAGAGCAGGATACCAGTGGGGTGTTACAGTTATTTATTATTTATTTTGTCCGACATACCTTTTTGGTTTAAGGGCATAAAAACTAAGCAAGAGGTCACCAGATCGAGTCCTGAAACTGAGCCATGACAGTGCCTCCCCTTATACAAGGAGCACTGGACCCTCAGCAGCCCTCACCATCTGACACTGTTGATGGTACTGACTCACCAGGAGATCCCCAACAAGATTCCCCTAATCAACCCAGGAGTTATCTTCAGGACCATAATCCTTCCACTTGACGAGATACTGTAAACGGGGCCTGACCCGCCTGGAACTCAGCACTGTTCTCACAATCCTGATCCAAATCCACCTTATGTCTTGAGGACTATATGCCTCCCTAAATTGTTTTAAAACTAGGGGAAAATGAAAGGAGTTTTTGATCTTTAAAGCCAAAGTGAGTTGAATTTTTACCATCACAGGATTCAAAACTCCAATAATTCTGTAAGGACCTTTAAATTTGGGGGCAAACCTCATAGATGCCATTTTAAGACGTACTTTTTTTTTTTAGGACAATTACACAAACTCCCCCACCCTAAAGACAGGAGTCTTCTTACATCTGTGGTTGGCACCTTTTTATGATCTTTCACTGGCTACCAAAAGATCCCTTGTATCTCCAACCTGGTTGTAATTAATTTGGAAGTCTCTCCTCCAAGTTAGTAACATCAGTAACAGAGAGTCCATGATCAAGTGAGTATTGGTCACGACGGAACTTCGCTAGGTGAGAGAAAACCCTCTAGGACCTGAAGAGAGGGCTAAAGCAGGCTTTACACAGAGCGACATCGCTAGCGATGTCGCTGGTGAAAGCATCTGCCCCAGTCAGTTGTGCATCACGGGCAAATCGCTGCCCATGGCGCACAACATCGCTAACACCCATCACACTATACTTACCTGCCTAGCGACGTCGCTGTGGCCGGTGAACCGCCTCCTTTCTAAGGGGGCGGTTCGTTCGGCGTCACAGCAGCGTCACTAAGCGGCCGCCCAATAGAAGCGGAGGGGCGGAGATGAGCGCGCCGAACATCCCGCCCACCTCCTTCCTTCCTCATTGCAGGCGGCCGCAAGAACGGTGATGTTCCTCGTTCCTGCGGTGTCACACATAGTGATGTGTGCTGCCGCAGGAATCACGAACAATCTGCGTCCTGCAACAGCAACGATAATCAGGATTAGAACGACCGGTCAACGATCAATTAGGTGAGTAATTTTGATCGTTTAATGGTCGTTTGTGTGTTTCACATGCAACGACGTCGCTAACTAGGTCGGATGTGCGTCACGAATTCCGTCACCCCAACGACATCTCGTTAGCGATGTCGTTGCGTGTAAAGCCCGCTTTAGCCCTGGAATAGACTCTGAAATTACAGACATACTCTTCAGTATCCTTACAAGCATTCTGCCACCAAAAAGGTCTAAAGAGAAACCTCAACATGGCAGAAAAAGCTGAATGCCCTGTTAAAACAAACCCATGCATTTATTTAAGCAAATCTACTCACAAAGAGAGCAGTACATAGAATTTGTTTATAGGTAAATCTTCTGGGGCACTGTTCTGAGCATTCTGAAAATGCTGTTTGAGATATGCCCTCGGAGCACTCAGCTCCATACTTTCACCAAGAAATTCTGAGATAATGCTATGAGACAAAACATTCTTAGAACCAGGGAGACATGTTACAGGAGCCAAGGACCTCAAGAGTTACCCCATAACCTAACCTCTTTGCTCTCTCAATTGATGACTGGATTGTGTTTAACTAACCATGGCAGGCCTAGCACTACCTTTGCAGTTAGAGACAGTAGAACCATAAATGAAATAGATTCTGTTGGTAATACTCCTTCTTTCATACATATATTCTCGACCTTCATAGTAACATGACATTGTAAAAGAGGAGACTTATCAATAGCAGAAACTTGAATGGGTAAGTTGATAGAGGGAAAATCATAACCACAATTTACAGCCAGTCAAAGTCATGATCAATTAAATTCAAGGTAGAATCCGAATCAACAAATGCAGGAGTTCAAACCAAAACCAGACCTAGTCACAAGGGATAGCTGTAATAAAAAAAATCTCAGCCAACCAGAGAACATATCAGACTCTTGGAACTCTCTACAATCTGTACAAAAAGTTTCCTCTTCTTTTCCCTTTTGAAAATCTTTAAAGGAGTTGTCCGACAAACTCCAAAACATTTTTCAAGCTAATCTGTGCTGTATTGTCATATAAAACACCCCTACATTATTTTTTTGTTTTCTAACTTTTGTTCCTCTTGAATTATCACTTTATTCTCTGCAACTCTTTGTTTACATGCGGCTCAACCAAATGAGAAATCTTCCTATGCCAAACCTCACAGTCAGAGCTGGCACCGCCCGGCCTCACTGTCCAGCCCCGCCCTCTGCTCGCCCTCTGCACACTCATTGGCTGTCAGTATTCTGCCCCAGCACCTGATGTAAAGAAAATTATATATATCCCCCAATGTGAGTCTATAAGATATATACACACATACACCCACACACACCTAGAGTTATACAATATCTAACACATCGGTATTCTAGAATTTATTGTGTAGCTAATGTATGATTTTTGTTATATATATATATATATATAGATGTTGTTGTCTGTAGTTGCCAAGTGTTTGTGTAGGGCGCTGTACATGTTCTGGGTGTTGTCTGGGTGTGGGGGTGTGTGAGAGCGGTGTTTGTGTGTTACGTTGTGTGTTGCATTGTTTGTGGAGCGCTGTGTGTCTGCAGTGTTTGTGTGTGGTGCTGTGTGTTGCGCGGTTTGTGTGTGTGTGTGTGTATGGTGCGTGTGTGTTTTGGGGGAGGTATGTTTTGTGCAATGTGTGTGTGTTGCGTGGTATGTGCGTATATTTGTGTATGCCGTGGTGTTTGTGTGTTGGGTGTTGTGTGTGTGTGCGGCGTTGTGTGTGTGTGTGGGTGTGTGTAGGGCGGTGTTGTGGTTCCCAGTGTGTGTGTGGTGTGTTGTGAGGTGAGCGTGTGGCGGTGTGTGTTTTGGGGGGAGGTGTGCCCCCATCGTGCTCCATCCCCCATGCTGTGCACCCCCCATCGTGCTCCATCCCCCATGCTGCGCACCCCCATTGTGCTCCATCCCGCATGCTATAATAGTCCTCCTATTATACTCAGAGAGGAGTTTAATAGGAGGACTATAATAGGAGGAGTAGTCCTGGGGAAAGAGGAGTATAATGGGAGGAGTAGTCCTGGGGGGAGGTGTATAGGTGCAGGGGGCAGGGCCGAGCGTGCCAACGTGTGCCGGGGCGGGGCCGAGCCGGCGAGGCGTCAGCGTATGCCGGCTCCCTGCACATGTGTACCGGGAGCCAGTGTACGCTGGTAACCATGATACACATCGGGTAACTAAGGGAAGCGCTTCCTATAGTTACCCGATGTGTATCATGGTTACCAGCGTACATCGGCTCAGTCACGATCCCAGCATCGCAAGGTTATGTCTGGGCTGGGTTGAGGGTGTGGACTCCTGGGAGTGCACTGCAGCAGTCACCTGGGAGTCGGGGCTTCGGTTGAATTCGGGGGAAGGGGCGTGGCCAAGCGGGCGATGCGTGCAGAGGGTCGGGGCGAGCGGCCAATCCATGCGGGAGGCCGGGCCAGGCCGAGGCGAGCGGCCAATCCGTGGGGGGGGGGGCGGGGCCAGGGCGAGCCCAGCGGCCAATCCGACGGTTGTCACTGTAACGACACTGTCACTGTAACGACACAATTTTGGAGCCAGACAGACAGACAAAATAAGGCAATTATATATATAGATAATCCCCCCTCAAGAACTGTTTCCTCTGTCCCCCAGCACCCGCCTCCCCCTACTCTGTCTGTCACCCGTGCACTGTCTTCTCTCCCCCTGCATTCTCTTCTCTGCCACCCCCCCTAGTTCCGCTCTCTCTTACCCGTGCACTGCCTTCTCTCCCCCTGCTCTGCCGCCCCTTCTCCCCCTCCGCTTTGTCTCTCACCCATGCACTATCTTCTCTTCTCTCCCTCTGCACTCTTTCCTCTGACCCCCCAGCACTCCCCTCACCCCGCTATGTCTCTCACCTGTGCACTGTCTTCTCTTCTCTCCCCCTGCACTCTTCTCTGCCGCCCCCCCCTCCCCCTTTCCACTCTGTCTCTCACCCATGCACTGTCTTCTCTCCCTCTGCACTCTCTTCACTGACCCCCCCAGCACCATTCTCCCCCCGGTGTCTCACCCGTACACTGCCTTCTCTTTTCTCCCCTGCACTCTCTTCTCTGCCCCCCAGCAACCCCCTCCCCCCGCTCTGTCTTCTCTCCGTTTGCACTCTCTTCTCTACCCTCCAGCATCCCCCTCCACACGCTCTGTATCTCCCCCATGCACTGTCTTCTCTCCCTCTGCTCTGCCGCCCCACCTCCCCCCCATTCTGTATCTCACACATGCACTGTCTTCTCTCTCCCTGCACTCTCTTCTCTGCCCCCCTCTCACCCATGCTTTATCTTCTCCTCCGTGCTGTGATGAGTGCAGCCAGGTGATGCAGAGCTCACTGTTGTTGTTCGCTAGTGTCAGGTGATGTCCATGCTCTCTACTGCAGAATGCATTCATCACAGTGTGAGGAGAGAGACAGCATATGGGGGAGAGGGGACACAGTTACCTGGGCTCCATACATCACAATGAGCTGTGGCAAACAGTGCTGATGGTGTCCTAGACAGAGAGGGTAACCCTGTTTGTCCAGGACCCGGGCACATATGTGACTCCCCAGGGCAGTGGGATACTCGGTCCCGGGCGGCGAACAGAGGAGTCGTGGTTGTGGCCGATGCCCGGTTCCATGAACCCGGAGGTTGATCTGAAAAAGGGTGAAAAAAGTGTAAAAATAAAATAAATAAAAGAGTTTTTGACTACGCCACTTGCAGGTTTTGGCTATGTTGTGGGGGTCACCGCTGCGTGGTCTTCCTGGGGCGGGTAGTATAATGCAGCTCAGGTTTCTGGCCCTACGCAAGCAGGGCTAGGCCCCAGAACAGGATGATGGTGGTTGTAATGCGCGGTGTAAGCTGAGGATGCACCAAGGTAGAAAGGAGTCAAGCCACATGGACTGCAGTTTAAACTGTTTTTTACTCACTGTTCTGGTACCGCCACCGGATGGTGTTGGTTTTCAGAAGTTCCCTCACCCTTTGTTTCCAGTGCCAGTTAATCACCTGGTGAGCTGTCCACCGTGCACACTTTGGTTTTTGGTGGGTCCCTGTGGCCTAAACCTTCTTGGGATCCCCTCCGTTTCACAGTCTTTGCCCGTATAGCAGAAAGCCTGGACAATTTTAATGGGTTGGACTCCTGTCCCTGTTCCCAGGTCCTCAATTTGCTGCTTTGCTCCAGGCATTCAGGTTAGTGGGGGACCCGGTTTATCCCCTCAACTGGCAGATTTAACAGGTAGCTTGACACGTACTCCCGTTCAAGGGTTCTGCACCCCGCCTTGTGCTTAGTTCTGTGAGTACTGGTCCCGCACTCCTCTGGCAACCCTCGGTTCCTTGTATACTGTTTTGTTTTTTTTTTTACTCCACAGCCACTCTCCTCCTGTTTTAGCTCCAGTTCTTTCTTCAGGTTTTAACACCTTTCTCCTCACTTTCACCTCCTCACACCGTACTAACGTCCTCTCATGCTTAACTCCTCCCTCTAACTGACGTCTTCCTTGCCCTAAGGCCCTCTGCGCACTGGAAAAAGGATTTTTCTTAAGAAATTTCTTAAGTGAAGGATTAGCGCACCTGCGTTAAAAAACACACCAATAACGCATGCGTTTTTACCGCGTTTTGGTGCCTTTTTGCAGGTTGGTCACTGCGTGATGGATAGACGGATAGATTAATCAATAGATAGAGTCCCTGTGAGGACACACTGCAGTTCTCACAAGCGGTAATGTGTTCACATTACCGACCGTGAGAAATGACCTGTAGTTACCTCTGCAGTCTCCTTACGAGGTTGCATTAAGTACTGTTTGTCCGACGCGGCTGCACCAGTCTGCAAGCGTCGTGGAACTTGAGTGGATTGCGTCGGAGCTGTGTGTTGGGGGGGTTAATAAAGTGGTGAAAGAGGGGGCTTTTTTGTTATTTTATTTAAAATAAAAGATTTTTTGTGGTGTGTGTGTATTCAGTAAACTTACGGGTTAATCATGTAAGCTGTCTCATAGACGCTGCCATGATTAAGCTTGGACTTCGTAGCAGCGATGTGCTGCCATTAACTCGTTATTACCATGATTGCCACCGCATCACGCAATCGAGTAGAGACGGTAACACACCAGGACTGTCGCATAATGGATGCGACATTCTCGGGGCAGCTGCGGGCTGATATTCTCAGCTGCGGGAGGGGGGGGCAATAACCCTGGCCCTTGCCCTCACCAGCCTGAGAATACCGGGCCGCCACTGTGTGATTATCTTGGCTGGACGGTAAAAATACAGCGAAGCCCACGTTTTTTTTTTTTGTTTTATATTTTCGATATGTACGTTTGTTTTCTATGTGTATTCTATATGTCTGTGTCTGTGATCTGTGTGTGTTAATGACATCCCTTCCCTTCAAAACGCAGGCAGTGATTAACATTATATCCAGAAAAACGTGAAATAACGCGAGAATAACGCAGGAAAACGCAATGAAACGCACAGAATTTGCTACCTGTGTTATTCCCTGCTCTATTTCATGATTAAATTGATTAAATTACAGTCAATGGAGTGAATAACGCAGTTAGCTGCAGAAAAGTGGCATGCACATTCTTTTTCTCAAGAAAATCTACTGAAAGAATTTTCTTGAGAAAAAAAACGCAGTGTGCGCACAGCTAATTTTTTTTTCCATAGGTTTTGCTGGGGAATGTCTGCAGAAAGGTTTCAACCATTTTCTCAAGAAATTTCTGCAGCAAAAACGCATAAAAAACATGGGTAAAAACGCAGTGCACACAGGGCTTTAACTGACTTCAATTCCCCCTCTCTGTTCAGGTTTAGTCCCTCCCCCTACCGGGTTTCTAGCTTACCGATTGGATGAGCCCCCTTCCATCAGGCCCATCTCTAAGCTGTCTCCAGGCAGAGAAAAGGGATTGTGTGTTTGTGTCTTGTGTTGTCACTGGCACTGGCACTGTTATTCCAGGGTTTGGGTTGTCCACTGTTGGTTACATATTTTGTGGCACCTGATACCTCAAGGGGGCTACACATACAGCGCACAGATAGCAGTGCACAGGGAGCGGAGGAGAGTACAGAGTGGGGAGGGGGCAGGGAAGGATGAGAGGCGCGGGGGCTCATCGCACTGTACCTGGTCGGCTGCAGGGCGGCAACATGTCGGCTGTGATGCCCGTCAACAAGGTCCAGCCCCTGTTGACTTATCAAAGGAAGCAGCAAAATAATGGCAGGAGCGGTCACATGACCACTCTGAGCCAGGGGAAAGGGGCTGACAGCAGGGCATGTAGGTAGTTGATATCTACTTACCTGCCCGAATGTAGCCCAATAGTGAAATAACAAAAAATAAGTAAAATAAGCCGGATAACCCCTTTAAGTCTACAACATATTGTGATAGGATCCCTGAGATGGGAATACCCCTTTAAGGGGCAATATTACTTGATAGGGGGCACTCAATATTATCTTAAAGGGACAAGAAAAGAAAAAAGGGGGATTAGTCCAGCTAGGTATCCCCTGGATTATTTCATCATTAAAAGTTTATAAATAGACGGGCAATTCCATGCTGACATATAAAGGTGATACATAACAGGGACAACATGTTTCGGCGCACTGTCGCCTTCCTTAAGTCTGAATAGTCATTGTTACACAGGAATATAAAAACATAGGAATCATAAAACCGACACTCCCCTAGTTATCAATTAAACAATCAATTAAAAAGGGGAGTAGACAGAAGGTTCAATGTTCACATATATCAACTGAGAAAATACAAAAAGTAATCTGAACCACCATATAAAATAAACAGATGATCCCAAATGGTGCCTTAATAGGGCTAACCTTATTGTGAATTAAATAGAAAAGATCTCTTGAAAAAAGAAAAAAAAGTATATCTAAGTGCGAGGACAATGATACTGTCACTTTTTCTACCCAATTCAGCATGCAATTTTGAGAGATTACCACTATAATACAAAAACACTTTAAAATGACTATAAAATTACTATAATCTAAAAATACTTCCATTGTTGGAACAAGATTCCCATCTGAAAAATATAATAAAGAATAAAATTAGGTATGTTGCTAGAAATTGCCCATCTATTTAACAACTTTTAATGATGAAATAAAAGTTATTTTTTTAATATATCCGGAGGATACCCAGCTGGACTACTCCCCCTTATAACTTTTCTCGGTTTACTTGTGCGGTTGGCTGTTGTAGGTCCTTGCTTGGATCCTGGATGCATAGAGGAGGTCTATCCAACCAAACCCTACAACAGTGAGCAATTTCATTTTTTGTGTTTCTTTTTCCTTTAAGGGACACATACGTTTGAATATTGTGTATTTACTTTCTACGGTGCAATTGGCACGAAAATAATAATGCCTTTTAAATACTTTTTAAAGGGGTTGTTCACCCATTTTTTTTATTTTCTGTAGGAGTTCTACTTACCTTTCTAGGCGTTTTCTCCATTGTCTTCTGTTTCCAGTTCTGGCACTGAGCGGCGCTATCCTGCACGCTCAGTGCCGGTAACACGACCCCCTGGAGCTGTGGCCGCCAGCATCCTCTGACGTCCCGGCATTTCCGGGCTCTCAAACAAGACGGGTACGTCAGAGGAGGCTGCACCACTCAGATTGAGTGACAGGGCTGTGGGCGGTAACTACCGCACATCACAGCCCAGTATCGAGGGGAGGATCCGGAGGACGTCAGTGTGGAGCCGGCTAGAGTCCTGCAGATGGTGAGGCACGGGGCGCCAGTATGCAGTACAGGGGGGGGGGGGTTCTTCAGCTGAATACCCCCCTGCACGTAAGTATGTGATCACACTGTCCACGCGCCCGCTCTGCTGCGATGTCAGGAGAGCGGCCGGTGTCGGGCAGTGTGATCATCTGCTCCTCCCAGCAGCAAGACACTGACAGGCATGTCACCGCTGTGCTCTGCCACCTGTCCTGCTGCATGGGACCAACTGTCTGCACTCTGTCACCTGCACCACAAGTCACAGAGTGGAGACAGTTGGTGACAGAGCACCTCTGCCTCCCCCCGTTCTTTCCCCACTCTCTTCTGTCCCCCCACTCTTCTCCCCCTCCCCTCTTCCCCCTCTTCTCTGCCCCCCTCTTATCCCTCTCTCCTCTCCCCTCTCTTTTCCCTTGCTCTCTTCCCCCCCCTCGCTCTCTCCCCCCCCTCGCTCTCTCCCCCCCCTCGCTCTCTCCCCCCCCTCGCTCTCTCCCCCCCCTCGCTCTCTCCCCCCTCGCTCTCTCCCCCCCCTCGCTCTCTCCCCCCCCTCGCTCTCTCCCCCCCCCTCGCTCTCTCCCCCCCGCGCTCTCTTTTCCTCCCCCCCGCGCTCTCTTTTCCTCCCCCCCGCGCTCTCTTTTCCTCCCCCCCGCGCTCTCTTTTCCTCCCCCCCGGCGCTCTCTTTTCCTCCCCCCGGCGCTTTCTTTTCCTCCCCCCCTCGCTCTCTCCTGGCATGGTCAGTACAGAAATCTCTCCATCGTGGAGGGGTGAGAGGGTGTAATAAACATGGAGTCCCTACTGTGTCTGTGTATTTATTTCTAATAAAGTATTTTTCTCTGTGTGGCCTTTTTTTTTTTAAACCCTTTATTGGAGATTCTTAATGGCCAGGTCAAACTTGGCCTGACATTAAGAATCTCGGGCTTTATACCAGCTGGTAAAACATAGCTGGTATTAACCCCTTATTACCCAGCGTGCCACCTGCCACCAGGGCCACTGGAAGAGTTGGATACAGCGCCAGAAGATGGCGCTTCTATGAAAGCGCGATTTTCTGGGGCGGCTGTGGACTGCAATTCGCAGCGGTGGGCCCAGAAAGTTTGGGCACCCTTCACTGCGGATTCCAATCCCCAGCTGCCTAGTTGTACCTGGCTGGACTCAAAAATTCGGCGAAGCCCATGTCATTTTTTTTTTAATTATTTCATGAAATTCATGAAATAAATAAAAAAAAAAAGGGCTTCTCTATATTTTTGGTTTCCAGCTGGGTACAAATAGGCAGCTGGGGTTTGGGGGCAGCCCGTAGCTGCCTGCTGTATCTGGCTAGCATACAAAAATATGGCGAAGCCCACGTCATTTTTTTAAAAAAGTTTTCAGGCAAAAACCTTTATAAAAAAAAAAAAAATGCTTCCCTGGATTTCTATTGCCAGTGAAAGTAACACCAAGCAGCGGGGGTTAGCAGCCAGTAGCTGCTTGGGTTACCCTTAGCAATAGAAAATGCAGCGGGAGCCCACAAACAATGTGATTTTTTTTGCTTGTTTTTTTTTTTTTTTTAGTGAATTTTTAAAAAAAAAATCGACATGGGCTTCGCCCATCGAGCACCAGAGCATTTTACTGCTCAATTCATCCCAAGTAATCAGATGACTCCAGTGTCAGCCGATTACTTGTTCTGTGTCCCCCTGCATCCATTGCAGCGTGTACGGGCTGTGAGGTCAGCGGAGTTCAGTCCAGCACTGGAGTAAGCTGATCTGAACTCCAGCCTGCACACGCTGCGATGGATGCAGGGGGACATAGAACAAGTAAGGTCTAAGCCACACGGCGAGAAAAACAGTGCAAGTGGAGTGCGATCAAACATCACATTCCACTCGGACCAATATTAGCCTGTGTGTCAGCGCACATGAGCGATTATTTTCTCTGCCCTAATTGGACCGAGAAAACAATCGCAGCATGCTACAACTGTAATGCAAGACTCTCTTTTTTACCCATTCAAGTGTATGTGGTGAGAGAAAAATCGCACTGCACTTGCGGTACATCGGTGCACTACGGAGGAGAGATGGAGAAATCCCTCCCACCACTCCTCAGTGCTGGCCCACCCCTCGAGTGGCAGACCGCCCCCCGCAGCTGAGGTCTGCTCGCACAGTCTGACCTCAGTCGCAGGAACACACGCATGACACTCAGCTCTGCTGTACTGAGCGTGAGCCGAGTGTAATGCGAGGGGATCGCAGTAATCCCCGTCTGGCCCCAGACTTAACCGGCCGACACTTGAGTCAGCTGATCTGAACTCAGCTGAACTCCTGTACACACAGCCCGCACACACAGCCCGCACACGGTCACATGTGATCGGCAGCAGGCAGCGACTGCTGTTAAGGCTACATTCACATGACCGTTCCGTTTTTGCGGGCCACAAAAAACGGTCCTTTTGTTTCACGGATGCATCCTAGTGGCATCCGTGTGACATCTGCGTGCCTTCCGGGTTTTTTTGCAGACCGCAAAAAATGGAAACAGCAAGAAAGATAAATAGATGAGTAGATATAGAGATGGATAGATAGATATAGAGACAGAGGGATAGAGGGATGAATGAATGAATGAATAGAGGGCTGGCTGGATAGATAGATAGATAAGAAAGACATATATAATGTCCTACCCCCCTGCATATTCTAAGCTGGCACCCTTTTGTGACTGTCATGTGGCACTAAGGTGCTTAGTCTTGTATTTAGCCAAAAAATAAATAAATAAAAAAAAAATGACATGCGGTCCCCCTATCTTTTCTTTTGTAGCCAGCTAGGGTAAAGCAAATGGCTGCAGCCAGCAAACCACAGCTGGCAGCTTCACCTTGGCTGGTAATCCAAAACAGAGGCCCCCCCCACACTGTTATTTTAAATTAACTAAATAATTTAAAACAAAAAACACGGGGTCCCCCGAAATTGGATCACCAGCCAAGGTAAAGCGGACAGCTGTGGTCTGGTATTCTCAGACTAGGGAGGTTCACCATTATTGGACACTCCCCAGCCTAAAAATAGCAGGCTGCAGCCGCCCCAGAAGTAGCGCATCCATTATATGTGCCAGTCCTGGTGCTTCGCGCCAGCTCATCCCGTTGCCCTGGTGCGGTGGCAAACGGGGTAATATATGGGGTTAATACCAGATGTGTAATGTCACCTGGCATCAAGCCCTGGAGTTAGTGATGTCAGGCGTGTATCAGATACCCGACATCACCAACCCAGGCAGTAATAAAAAAAAAATAGACAACAAACACGTTTTTATTTGAAAAAACACTCCCCAACACATTCCCTCTTTCACCAATTTATTAGAAAGAAAAACAAATCCAGGTCTGGTGTAATACAAGGGGGTCCCACGATGATCCATACCATAGTCAATGTCCCAGTCAATGAAGAACAGAATGTTCCCTATTTGCTGGGAGAGCCGTGCAGTGACCTGAGCTAACATCAATAGGTCAGCCCAGGTCACTGCAGGGCATGACGAGTGCTGCTATCAGGAGGTTAGCGAGGTATATTACCTGCGATGATCGCTGAACTCCTGACAGCATCGCTGTCACCGAGTTCAATGACCGCCGCCTTCACAAACAAAGTATCGCGAGCAGCCCGTGACGTTACCACTAGTCACAGTCTCGGGTCGACAGCGAGAGGTGATGTGACAAGCGGCGGGCATAGAAGGCAGTGACGACCGCTGACGTCAGGAGGGCAGGACTTCATCACCGTATGTAATAAACTTACTAACCTCCTGACGGTAGTGCTTGTCATCCCCGCGGCTGATGACACTGCAGTGCGGGCCGCTGCTGACACTGCTGAGCGGGCAGCCGCGGGGCTGGGGCTGGAGCGGGACACTGACTGCACGGGCACCCAACGGAAGTCACATGGAAGTGCTTCCGTGTTGCTTCCGGGAATTTTGCGGACCCATTGACTTGGATTGAGTCACGGTTCGTTATTACGGAACAGAATAGGACATGTTCCATAATAACGGAGCGGACATACGGCATCCGATGTGTTTTTTTTTTTTTGTAGGATCGGATGCACATGGAAGTGCCATCCGATCCTACACAAAAGACATTGAAAAGATGGTCCTGTCTGTGGGGCCGCAAAAAAACAGGAACTGACCAGGACAAACGGAACGGTCATGTGAATGAGCCCACCTGCAGCCATTGTAGCGTGTGCGGGCTGTGAGATCAGGAGTCAGCGCCGGCCGATAAACTCTGTGTCCCGCTGCAGAAGGATCCGGTAAAATAACGGTTGCATGCGCTGCACATTTAATCCACAGGATCCGGTCATATGCGGTTTGCGGATGATACGGACGACACACAGACTAGGCAAGAGGGAAAAAAGCAATCTCATCACCCCCTCACTTTTTTTTCCCCAATTATTTTTTTCACATGTTGCGCCGGCTACTAATCATAATTTCTGTGTACACAAACAAACAAACAAACTCACACACACACTCACTCACAAAAACACACACACACACTCACTCACAAAAACACACACACACACTCACTCACAAAAACACACACACACACTCACTCACAAAAACACACACACACACACACACACTCACAAAAACACACACACACACACACTCACTCACAAAAACACACACTCACACACACACTCACTCACAAAAACACACACTCACACACTCACACTCACACACAAACACTCACAAACACACACACACTCACACACACTTTCTTCCCCTGGTTGTGTGCAGAGCTGGCAGCTTCGGATGTCTCTGTGTGATTTCTCTCATCCACACAGGGAAGAGGCAGGGAGGAGGGTTTGGTCGGAGAGCAGAGTGGGTGTATTAGACACAGTGGGTGTGTTAGATAAGCTAGACACCGCCCTAGAGCCACAAAGAGTTCTGGGACTTGTAGGAACTGAACACAGGAAGTCAGAGGAGAGATTAACCCCATCAGAGCTGGAGCCAGCAATGAGCATGTGCTGCTAGTGCACAATAAAACCTAATTTTGCTGAAAAAACATAATAGATGTGTTGAGGGGCACATATTAGCAAGATTTATCAGAAAAAAAAAAAATCAGTTTTGGTAACTGGACTTCTTTAAGGGTAAATTTTAGCATCTGGGAGGCACAAAGAGGGCACAGTATTACTATGTGAGGTACTAGGAAGAGCACTGTATCCCCAACAAACAGCAGGTGGAATAATTGGAACAAATAAACCCAAATTCCCATAGACTTTGCTTGAAAAGCAGAACACATCCATTTCGGCATTAAACGCTGCAGTTGAAAAAGCAGCAAAAAAGCAGGTAAAAAGCAACGTGGACACATAGCCTAAGCAAGTTAGCTGAGTGGTAGTAAAGACACTGCAAAGACCTGAGGAGAAAGATCAGCCACTCAGAGGAGGAAAGTAGCTGCAGAGCGAGAGAGCAAGCTACAAGGACAGAGGGATCCTGTGGGGTGGACATCCAGGGCTCCCAGTACTTTGCACGCACGGGTTGCAGATGTGGCGCCCTGGACTAGCCAGGTAGCCACAGACAAAATAACACACACACCCCCACCCCCAGACAGTAACATTAGTCAGACAAAAACCCTTGTTGCCTCCCTCCAGGGTCTGATGTCCACACCAGGTGGGGCGGAGCCAGGTGGTTGGCCCCACCCACCGAGGAGTTCACAGGCCTGGAGGCGGGAAAGCAGACAGTTTAGTTCAGGAGGTGAAAGTGAGAGGTCACGTACTGCGTGTCTCTGGGTTGGAGCCCAGGCACTGAGAGCAAGGTTGGCAGACTGTGGTGGCCATCTGCAGGAGTTGGTGGAACTCCGCAGAGCCATAAAGGACCGGGGCTGGGTGGTGGCTCACCGGTACCGGACCGGGGAACGGAGTGAAGCTAAGCACACAGGCAGGGCCATCGGACCCCGACCAGGCTTGGAGCCGCCGTCAATAGTCAAATCCGAATGTGACAGGAACCCCCGGGGTTCCCTAACAACCAAGTCCCGATTGAAGGCAACTGCTCACACCGTGAGGATATACAGCCACCGCCACCGGCTAGAAATCCAAGGGCCAGCGCCTGCGGGCAAAACGGGCTCCTCCGGTATCTATACACCGGGGAGCGGACTACCGTTGGAAGCCATTGGAGTCAACACAGTACACAATGGTGCAGGGAGAGACAGCTACCATCACCTGTCCGCGGAGAGACACTGCAGCCGGCTGCGGGACCCGTCCATCCAGCCGACTTTGTCCATCTTTTGTTGAGTGAGTACACCCGTGCCATCCGGCACCGCGCCGCACTGTCCCTGCAACCCTGCACCTCACCGACCCTGCCTCCCCGTCACACCACCGGGCCCCGGGACCACAAACCCCTACCCACGGAGGGGGAAAACAACATCCCAGCTGCTCCCTACCATCGCTCCTGGGATCCCCATCACCAGCAGCGGTGGTGCCCATCTTCACCACAACCCGTGGGTGGCGTCACGGACTAAATCCCCAAACAAACCACCCCCCTTTCACTCACGGGCGAGGAGCGCCGCTCGAGTCCCCGGATACGGTCCACCGCTCGAGCCACCGAGCAGCAGCCGCAGCGCCGGACCTGAGCGTTAGCGAGCGCAGCACCCCGCCGCCAGCGACACAGATCCCAGAACAGACCAGGACTTCAAGCCATCTGTTAACTCTGCCAGACAGGTGGGTTTCCAGGACTCATCTGCCACCACTAACGTCCGAGGCATCAGCAAAGAGGAGACTGGGACATATTCCCTTAAATAGTCCAAGCTGCCAGAGGCAGGACCCAGACACCAGAAGGACCTCCAAGTGCTCCACGCCAGGGAGGACCCACATACACCAGAGTGCAAAGGTGGAGAGTGGCACCAAGTTGGCAGGCACAGCCATCAGTGACACGGGCGCACCTGGGATCCAGTATGTCCTCAGGGCGTGAATCCAGTGAGTAAAAACCATCAAACTGCCCTCTGTCTGGACTGCTTCATTACCGCACGCCTCCATGTTAACCCTTCACATGCCCCTGGGGAAAAGCCCTGCTCGCGGAGGGCTCCACCATCCACGCTGCCCTCATCCATCATCCCCAATGGGAACCTGCAGCGGCGGCCCTACTATCCCTGGCCTCGCACCGCGAGTGGCGTAGTCGGACTTTATTTTTATTTTTCATTTAAAACTGTTCGATGGTGCCCCCAGGTCCGGGACCCCTCCAGCCATGGGCCGCCAGGATCCGAGCAGCTCGGCTGCCTCGGGGCGCGACACTTCCGGTCCGAGATGTAGTGAATATGCAATGAGCATAATGAGTCGGCCCTGGAGCAAGTGACAGCAGTGCTGGAGACTTCAGTGATGGAGACTGGTGAGTACAGAAAAGCATTTTATTTCACAGACACGTGTTTTCTCCAGTACGTGTCAGACTGATGTCTGTGTTGTAAATATTTTAGATGAGCCATATTATAGCAGGAAGAATTTGTCATGATGGTTTGGGGCATATGGAAAAATGAACAACAGAAAGGACACCACATGTGAGTCACTATACATAACTGTGTTATAATCTTTATATGGCCTGCTGAATTGGTATCTACAACTATGTGGTCAGTGTATGGAGCAGGGGCGATCACACCATTGTGCAACCTGTGCAGCCACATAGGGGTCCCAGATGTAGGGTCCACTTCTACTTCCAGCCACATAGGGGTCCCAGATGTAGGGGCCCACTTCTACTTACAGCCACAGAGGTCCCAGATGTAGGGGCCCACTTCTACTTCCAGCCACATAAGGGGTCCCAGATGTAGGGGCCCACTTCTACTTCCAGCCACATAAGGGGTCCCAGATGTAGGGGCCCACTTCTACTTCTAGCCACATAGGGGGTCCCAGATGTAGGGGCCTACTTCTACTTCCAGCCATTTAGGGGTCCCAGATGTAGGGGCCCACCTCTACTTCCAGCCACATAGGGATCCCAGATGTAGGGGCCCAGTTCTACTTCCAGCCACATAGGGATCCCAGATGTAGGGGCCCAGTTCTACTTCCAGCCACATAGGGATCCCAGATGTAGGGGCCCACTTCTATTTCCAGCCACATAGGGATCCCAGATGTAGGGGCCGCTTCTACTTCCAGCCACATAGGGGGTCCCAGATGTAGGGGCCTGCTTCTACTTCCAGCCACATAGGGATCCCAGATGTAGGGGCCCACTTCTAGTTTCAAACAGGTGAAATTGTGCATTTTGATGAGCTATACAACTGCAAAGGGCCCATATATTGTCCTTGCACAGGGGCCTCTTCTGTCTGTCCACTCCTGATCTGGAAGTCTTGTCTTCTGCTGAGGTGCCCACTAATATTAGGGTACACCTGCGTAGTTGTAAACATGGTTAATTATTCAGATGTGTTCCCCCTCCCACCCACTTAGCTAAACCCCCAGTGCTGCCAAGTTCTGAGAGGAATTCACACAGCAGTCTCCTTTGGTGCTTTTCTGCGGAAAGTGCGCCCAAAAAAAGTAAGGGGGCACCTTAGCATGCATTGTATTAGTAACAGGGAGGCCTGTTTATATGCATTGTATTAGTAACAGGGGGGCCTGTTTATATGCATTGTATTAGTAACAGGGGGGCCTGTTTATATGCATTGTATTAGTAACAGGGGGGCACCTTAGCATGCATTGTATTAGTAACAGGGGGGCCTGTTTATATGCATTGTATTAGTAACAGGGGGGCCTGTTTAAATGCATTGTATTAGTAACAGGGGGCCTGTTTCTATGCATTGTATTAGTAACAGGGGGCCTGTTTCTATGCATTGTATTAGTAACAGGGGGGCCTGTTTATATACATTGTATTAGTAACAGGGGGGCCTGTTTATATACATTGTATTAGTAACAGGGGGGCCTGTTTATATACATTGTATTAGTAACAGGGGGGCCTGTTTATATACATTGTATTAGTAACAGGGGGGCCTGTTTATATGCATTGTATTAGTAACAGGGGGGGCCTGTTTCTATGCATTGTATTAGTAACAGGGGGGCCTGTTTCTATGCATTGTATTAGTAACAGGGGGGCCTGTTTATATGCATTGTATTAGTAACAGGGGGGGCCTGTTTATATGCATTGTATTAGTAACAGGGGGGCCTGTTTATATGCATTGTATTAGTAACAGGGGGGCCTGTTTATATGCATTGTATTAGTAACAGGGGGGCCTGTTTCTATGCATTGTATTAGTAACAGGGGGGCCTGTTTATATACATTGTATTAGTAACAGGGGGGGCCTGTTTATATACATTGTATTAGTAACAGGGGGGGCCTGTTTCTATGCATTGTATTAGTAACAGGGGGGGCCTGTTTCTATGCATTGTATTAGTAACAGGGGGGCCTGTTTATATGCATTGTATTAGTAACAGGGGGGCCTGTTTATATGCATTGTATTAGTAACAGGGGGGCCTGTTTATATGCATTGTATTAGTAACAGGGGGGCCTGTTTCTATGCATTGTATTAGTAACAGGGGGGCCTGTTTATATGCATTGTATTAGTAACAGGGGGGCCTGTTTATATACATTGTATTAGTAACAGGGGGGGCCTGTTTCTATGGATTGTATTAGTAACAGGGGGGCCTGTTTCTATGCATTGTATTAGTAACAGGGGGGCCTGTTTATATGCATTGTATTAGTAACAGGGGGGCCTGTTTATATGCATTGTATTAGTAACAGGGGGGGCCTGTTTCTATGCATTGTATTAGTAACAGGGGGGGCCTGTTTCTATGCATTGTATTAGTAACAGGGGGGCCTGTTTATATGCATTGTATTAGTAACAGGGGGGCCTGTTTCTATGCATTGTATTAGTAACAGGGGGGCCTGTTTCTATGCATTGTATTAGTAACAGGGGGGCCTGTTTATATACATTGTATTAGTAACAGGGGGGCCTGTTTCTATGCATTGTATTAGTAACAGGGGGGCCTGTTTCTATGCATTGTATTAGTAACAGGGGGGCCTGTTTCTATGCATTGTATTAGTAACAGGGGGGCCTGTTTATATACATTGTATTAGTAACAGGGGGGCCTGTTTATATGCATTGTATTAGTAACAGGGGGGCCTGTTTCTATGCATTGTATTAGTAACAGGGGGGCCTGTTTCTATGCATTGTATTAGTAACAGGGGGGCCTGTTTATATACATTGTATTAGTAACAGGGGGGGCCTGTTTATATACATTGTATTAGTAACAGGGGGGCCTGTTTCTATGCATTGTATTAGTAACAGGGGGGCCTGTTTCTATGCATTGTATTAGTAACAGGGGGGCCTGTTTATATACATTGTATTAGTAACAGGGGGGGCCTGTTTCTATGCATTGTATTAGTAACAGGGGGGCCTGTTTATATGCATTGTATTAGTAACAGGGGGGCCTGTTTCTATGCATTGTATTAGTAACAGGGGGGCCTGTTTCTATGCATTGTATTAGTAACAGGGGGGCCTGTTTCTATGCATTGTATTAGTAACAGGGGGGGCCTGTTTCTATGCATTGTATTAGTAACAGGGGGGCCTGTTTATATGCATTGTATTAGTAACAGGGGGGCCTGTTTCTATGCATTGTATTAGTAACAGGGGGGCCTGTTTCTATGCATTGTATTAGTAACAGGGGGGCCTGTTTCTATGCATTGTATTAGTAACAGGGGGGCCTGTTTCTATGCATTGTATTAGTAACAGGGGGGGCCTGTTTCTATGCATTGTATTAGTAACAGGGGGGCCTGTTTCTATGCATTGTATTAGTAACAGGGGGGCCTGTTTCTATGCATTGTATTAGTAACAGGGGGGCCTGTTTCTATGCATTGTATTAGTAACAGGGGGGCCTGTTTCTATGCATTGTATTAGTAACAGGGGGGCCTGTTTATCCCTGCTGTTCACAGCCCTCTAGTGATAGGCACTACACATGAGACATCCCATGCACTGAGGTGTGCACAGCAGTCCCCACAGAGCAGTGCAGCCTCAGCTCCATGCCCGCAACCTGTTGTCTTCCATCCGGACTGGCCCCACCCTCCATATAAATATGAAGCTGCTGGCCCGGGGAGACTCCTATTACTGCCTGCACACAAAGGACGGCTCCCAGCCTCTGCTGACCTCTGGAGCCGCATCCTTCAGCCGTCACACACTACAGGCCATTTCAGCCAGTTTTAATGAATGAAGATCCCGCAGGATCTGGAAAGGGGCACTACCAAGCACGCCAGGAGGAGGGGGATAGCAGCAGTCATCCCCAGTGTGGACGAGGATAGCAGCAGTCATCCCCAGTGTGGACGAGGATAGCAGCAGTCATCCCCAGTGTGGACGAGGATAACCGCAGTCATCCCCAGTGTGGACGAGGATAGCAGCAGTCATCCCCAGTGTGGAGGAGGTGGAGGACAGCAGCAGTCATCCCCAGTGTGGAGGACAGCAGCAGTCATCCCCAGTGTGGAGGAGGTGGAGGATAGCAGCAGTCATCCCCAGTGTGTGCTCACAGGGTGTGCATTGGGATAGTGGGCTGGGCTTGTATCCTCACTGCTGCAGCGGGCTCCAGACCAGGCACAGCACCTGAGCGAAGCTGCAGGACTGGAGCAAAGGTAAGCAAGGCTATGCCACCTCTATGGAAGTCACAGGAGTGCTGGCAGTGCAGCTAGGAGCTCTCTGTTATCTGCCATATGTTCTGGTCCTGAGAGCAGCTGTGTCACATGACCATGCAGGGGAGTCCCTGCAGCACACGTTTGCTCTGTGTGTGGTGACATAGGAGCTTGTCTGTGCAGCCTGACACGTTTATTGAGTTACATTGTACATAATATTTACCTCAGCGCTCTGTGTAAGTCATTACTCCATTTTGGGGTACAGAATTGATGCTCCTGGACTATGGGGTGTCTTTATGACCTGTACTATACAGCTTTTCCATACAATTTTGCAGCCTGACATGTTTATTGAGTTGCCTATACATATTATTTACCTCTGTGTAATTCATTACTCCATTTTGGGGTACAGAATTGATGCTCCTGGACTATGGGGTGCCTTTATGACCTGTACTATACAGCTTCTCCATACAGTTCTGCAGCCTGACACGTTTGTCGAGATACTGTACATACTTACCTCAGCGCCCTGTGTAATTCATTGCTCTAGTTTGGGGTGCAGCCCCTGACGGACAGAGAAGGGCCCCTATTCAAGAACTATGTATGGGCCTGTTTGAAGCCAAAGATGTAATCAAAATTCACATTTCCACCTGCTTTGGGGGTGGTCATGGGCCCCTCCCACCGCTTGGGCCACTTTGCGGCTGCGCCAATGATATGCGCACCCCTGGGTGCTGCATTGATGCTCCTTGCCTGTGGGGTGTTGTTAGGACCTTTGCTATACAGCTTTTCTAAACAGTGCTGCCGCCTGACACATTTATCGTGGCAGTACACCACATGATATTTACCTCAGCGCTCTGTGTAAGTCAGTACTCCATGTTGGGGTGCAGCATTGATGTTTCTGGACTATGGGATGTAGTTATGATTTCAATTATACTTATCTTTTGCGCCGTTGCCAGCGTTTCGCTCATGTTGTACAAAGACTAATGCAGAATAAGTGCATTGACCAACTGGATTCCAAAAAGGCCTTGTGCCAGTTTCAAGTTGGCTCGTGCCATAAACCTCCTGCTCCTAAACAATCATGGGTTCTACCTCCTTCATTCATGTATATATACCCATATATAATCTTTATCTTTGTGATAAAGTAATACATCTGATAGAATAATGACTAATGGTGGTATCATATTTTTGATTGATTCTTGGCGGAGATTCGATGCATACACGTATGACCCTTCTGTGTGACATAACCGGAGTTAAGTATGTTGCTGGCTATATGTAACAGGCTTTGCCACTCTCTCGACCCTTAAGTGCATACATTAATTTCACTTGCCATAAACTGCTGTATACTATATGTCATCCATATAGGCTTAGTAATACTTTTATTGTGGTGTCCAACTGAATAAAAAAAGTACCAAATGGTATAGCCACTTGAATCTGCTTGGTGCTGATGCGGAACACTCTGGACTCTTAAGGCCCCGTCACAGATAAATCTTTGGCAGATCTGTGGTTGCCGTGAAATCATGGCCATATTGTTCCATTTGTACACAGCCACAAACCTGGCACTGATTGTCCACAATTTCACTGCAACCACAGATCTGCCGCAGATTTCTGTGTGTGACAGGGCCTTTAGGCTATGTGCGCACTGACGTTTTTGCACTTCTCCAAAACGCTGCATTTTTGGCTGCAAAAAATGCACAAAAACGCACCATATTTTACTGCATTTTTGACTGCGTTTTGCTGAGTTTTTGATCACTGCGTTCTGCTGCATTTTTCCAATGCATTGCATGGGGGGAAAAAAATGCATAAAACGCAGGAAAGAATTGACATGTCCATTTTTTTTTTTTTTTTTTTTTTTTTTTTTAGCTCAAAAACGGAGCTAAAAAAGTGTGCAGACAGCAAAAATGAAAAGTCATAGACTCTGCTGGGGAAGCAAAGTCATGCAGTTTTGAGTCCAAAAGACACACCTGAAAAATGCTGTGAAAAACTCACTGTGCACATAGCTTAATGGTTTATGGACCATACAGCATAGAATTCAGGAGAATTTCCCGGTATACTCAGCGTAAGGCCGGGGCCACACGGGGCACTAGTGAGATCCTCGCATGACGCTCTGCTCACGATGGCAGCACAGCGGGACAGAGTGTCATACGAGTGTCCCTGCGACTGAGGTCCGATCATACGATTGGACCTCAGCTGCGGGGGACGGGCCGGCTCTGAAGAGGGGTGGGAGGGATTTATCTCCCTCTCTCCTCCGTAGCCGGCTATTGCCATTCTCGCACTGCACTCACGGTACACCGGTGTAACGCGAGTGCAGTGCGATCTTTCTCTCGCCCCATAGAGTTGAATGGGTGCGAGAGAAAGAGTCTCGCATTACAGTCCCAGCACGCTGCGATTGTTTTCTCGGTCCAATTAGGGCTGAGAAAATAATCGCTCATGGGTCCTGGGACATAGGTTAATATTGGTCTGAGTGGAATGCGATGTTTTATTGTATTTCACTCGGTCCGATTTTCATGCCGTGTGGCTTAGGCCTTATGCCGGTTTATAGAGCAGTCTGAATGATCCATGTTTGTGTTTTTTAAATCAGTGTGTTGGACCCATTTTATGGTTAGTGTATCATTTTTTACAATCCTTGTTGCCTTTAGTTTTTCCTATTTATAAATAAATAACTTCTGCCTGTTGAACAGTAAAATATTGACAGCTTTTGGGCAATACATTAGAGGCGCCTTTGTGGCTTGAAAAAACTTTAAACATATTCCCCGAACCCATTCACAACAGTAAGGCTATGTGCCCACGGGACTCTAACCGCGGAATTTGCCGCGGAAAACCTGTGGATTTATCTGGATTTTCCAGATAAATCCGCAGGTTTTAGCAAGCACAGACACTCCCCATGTTATCCTATGGGACATGGGGAGTGTCTGTGTCCATGCTGCGGTATGTGCGGCGGATGTTTCGCAGCCGCAGACAACTGCAAGTCAATTATTCCTGCGGAATTACCTGCGGAAATCCCGGCCCTCCACTATGGAGATAGAGGCCGGGACTTCCACAGGGAAGTCGCACGAATGTCCACAGGTTTTCCGCAGCTATTTCGCTGAAATCCTGTAGCTATGTATAGCTGCAGATTCCAGGGATCAGCTGCGGGAAACCTGTGGCCGCACCCGCGGATATATCCACGGGTACATAGTGCCGTGGGCACATAGCCTAACACAGATAGTCATTCTATGCTGTCTGGTCTCTATTTCAGTAATGGCCACCCTCTTGAGGTGGGCACAAAAGCACATTGGCCTAAAGAAGGCAAATCTTGTCGAAACGGAGGCCACACAGAGCACAGACTGACCAGGTCTGTCTCAACTATGGTGAATGGGTCCGATCAGGGGTTCCGTCCAAACCCAGTTTTTCAAGGCTTTAGAATGAATCCTCCACTAATGTTTGGCCTGAGTGCAGTGTGGACAAGGCAAGTAAATGGATCTGCGAAAAAAAAAAAAATAGACTGTGCACAGATGCAATAAGTGTTGAACTTGTATGCTGTCCATTTTTCATTGACATTTTGCTTGGAGAAGCTTGGGAAATCTCCATCACATTTATTTATTTATTTCATAAAAGAAAATAAGGATAACACATGGATGGTAAAAAAAACCCCCATAAAACCAGATGCGCTGACCAAAAAATGGTGCATACGGCACACTGATGAAATGAAAACTTTTGGGTTTATATGAGAATTTGACTTCTTTCCAAGTTTACTTATGTACAATGACCTGCTATGTGTGTATAGGTACTACCCACAATAAGTTTCACTTTCGTTTTTCACGTTTTTCGTATTTTTACTGCTTCAGAAACGAAGCGTTTTACAGTACAAGCAAAGTGGATGGGATTAATAGAAACCTCCTGCTCACTTTGCATTCTTTTATGCTGTGTAAACTGACCTGTGGTGTGTTTCTCCAATCCGCAGCATGTCAATGTCTTTTGCGAGTACGCTAAATTTTGTGTGTGAAATTTCCCCATAGACTTGCATTAGATGCAAAAAATCCACATGTAAAAAATGCATGTGCGTGTCCGTAGCAGAAAAGCATGAAAAACGCATATAATGCACACCTAAGAATGTCAATACAAGGAGGTTTCAAAAACAAAACAGGTTTATTTTAAGCATGACACACCAAATAGACAAAAAAAAACCCCAATCAAAAACGTGGTAAAAATGTATGTTAAAAAAACTCGCTTAAGTATACTAAAGTGCAGAAATTATGCAGCGTCAAGAAATCAACAAACATTGATTATGGGAACATAGACGAACTGTGAAAACTACAGTAATTTCTGCTCCTTTGAGTACACTAGTGATACTAGCATTTTTTCCTATTCTTAAAGGAAATCTGTCAGCCGGATTTTCCTACCTCATCTGACAGCAGCATAATGTAGGCATAGAGATTCTGAATCAGACGGTGTGTTACATTACTGGGTGCAGCCATTCTCACATAAAAAATTGCGTTTTAAGCATGAAGCTGAGATGGGAGAGTTATCCTGCCCACACCAGACTCTCTATAGAGATTGTACATAAGGGTACCGTCACACTTTAGCGACGCTCCAGCGATCCCACCAGCCATCTGACCTGATCAGGATCGCTGGTGCGTCGCTACATGGTCGCTGGTGAGCTGTCAATCAGGCAGATCTCACCAGTGACCAGCCCCCAGCCAGCAGCGACGCATGGAAGCGACGCTGCACTTGGTAACTAAGGTAAATATCGGGTAACCAAGGGCTTGGTTACCCCATATTTACATTTGTTACCAGCGCACACCGCTTAGCGCTGGCTCCCTGCACGCCTAGCCACAGTACACATCGGGTTAATAAGCAAACATTTGCTTATTTACCTGATGTGTACTCCGGCTACGTGTGCAGGGAGCAGGGAGCCAGCACTGGCAGCGTGAGAGCGGTGGACGCTGGTAACGAAGGTAAATATCGGGTAACCAAGGAAAGGGCTTCCCTTGGTTACCTGATATTTACGTTGGTTACAGCTTACCGCAGGCTGCCAGACGCCGGCTCCCTGCACGTTCAGATTGTTGCTCTCTCGCTGTCACAGCGATGTGTGCTTCACAGCGGGAGAGCAACGTCAAAAAAATGAACCAGAGCTGTGTGTAACTAGCAGCGACCTCACAGCAGGGGCCAGATCGCTGCTCAGTGTCACACACAGCAAGAACGCTAATAAGGTCACTGGTGCGTCACAAAAACTGTGACTCGGCAGCGATCTCGCTATGTGTGAAGCACCCCCTAAGACTGTGAGGTGTCAGTCACATCAGGGGGCATGTCAGACTTCTCAACAGGTTTGTTTATAGTCCTGCAATGTTAATCACAGGGTAATAAAACCATTAGTTTAAGTAAACAATAGCTCTCACACACACACACAGATGAGAGGTATAGTTGCTTTTTTGTTTTTGGTTCTTTTAACCCCTACATCTTGCTGTCCTCAAGCTTACATAGCAAAAACCTGCTGACAGATTCCCTTTATGCTCTTAAAAGGATTGATTATTACTGGGCAACCCCTTATCAATGGCCCCAGGGTGCCGGAAAAAAAAAAATTCACCTACCTCCTTGACCAGTGTCGATCCATAGCTGTGATCGGTGTCCCCAAAGATCTTATGACATTGTTCATGTGATAGTTTGTCACAAGATTGACGGGTGCAAGTTATAAGAGGATGTCTGCTTAAAGTGAACCGGTCAGTTGGTACATGCTGCCCAATCCATGGGCATGTATCAGACACTGGCTGTATTAACCCCTTAACGACCGCGGGCCGTAAAATTACGTCCTAAATGACATAATCTTACTGCCCGCGGTCCTCCGGCGGCAGCATGCCGCGATCGGCACACATCTCAGCTGATTTTCACAGCTGAGATGTGTGCCTGCTAGGCACGAGCAGAATCGTTATCTGCTCGTGCCGATTAACCCCTTATATGGCGCTGTCAATACATAACAGCGCCATTATAGGCGCGATTGCGGTAAGCATTTACTTACCGCCCGAAACCGGAAGTCACGTGACGCGATCACGTGACTCCCGATAGTTGTCATGGTAGCACAGGGTCATGTGATGACTAGAGTTGAGCGCGGTTCGTGGTTCGTGGTTCTCCAGTTCTAGGCTCGAGTGATTTTTGGGCTGTTCGAGATCGAACTAGAACTCGAGCTTTTTGCTAAAAGCTCGATAGTTCTAGATACGTTCGAGAACGGTTCTAGCAGCAAAAAGCAGGGCTTTTTACAGCTACAGTGAGCAGGAGCCATCGCTGGCAGCCTGCCACAAGCTGGTAACCAAGATAAACATCGGGTATCCAAGCAAAGCGCTTTGGTTAGTAACCCGATGTTTATCTTAGTTACGTGCAGGAAGCCCACACTTTCCCGCTCAGCTCGCTCCACCCCCTCCTGCCCGCGGCATGTACACATACATACACATACACAAACACACACACACACATCCCCCCCCCCCCCCCCCGCCCGCCCGCCCGCCCGCCCGGCTTACCTGCGGTGATGAAGTCCCGCCATCCCGACCTCAGCGCTGTCACTGTCCTCCATGGCCGCCGCTTGTCACATCACCTATCGCTTCCGACCCGAGACTGACACTGGCGGTGACGTCACGGACCTCTCGCGATACTTGATGTGAAGGCGCCGGTCATTGACCTCAGTGACAGGGGCTGTCAGTGTGCTGGAGATCAGCGCAGGTAATGTACCTCACTGACAGCAGCACTTGTCACCCCCCTGCAGTGACCTGGGCTGACCCATTGATGTTAGCTCAGGTCACTGCACTGCTCTCCCAGCCAATGGGGAACATCCTGCTCTTCATTGACTGGGACAGTGTGCATCGTCATGGCAACCCCTTGGATTACACCAGACCTGGATTTGTTTTTCAATCTAATAAATTGGTTAAAGAGGGAATGTTTTGGGGAGTGTTTTTTCAAATAAAAATGTGTTTGTCGTGTATTTTTTTTTTATTACTGACTGGGTTGGTGATGTCGGGTATCTGATAGACGCCTGATCTCACCAACCCCAGGGCTTGATGCCAGGTGACATTACACATCTGGTATTAACCCCAAATATTACCCCGTTTGCCACCGCACCAGGGCGCGGGATGAGCTGGGGCGAAGCACCAGGATTGGCGCATCTAATGGATGCGCCACTTCTGGGGCGGCTGCGGCCTGCTATTTTTAGGCTGGGGAGATTCCAATAACCATGGACCTCCCTAGTCTGAGAATATCAGGCCCCAGCTGTCTGCTTTACCTTGGCTGGTGATCCAATTTTGGGGGACCCCTACGTGTTTTTTTTTTTTAAATTATTTATTTAATTTAAAATAACAGCGTGGGGTGCCCTCAGTTTTGGATTACCAGCCAAGGTGAGGTTGCCAGCTGTGGTCTGCAGGCTGCAGCCGTCTGCTTTACACTAGCTGGCTACAAAACTAGGGGGAACCCTATGTCATTTTTTTTTCATTTTTTTGGCTAAATACAAAGCTAAGCACCCCTTAGTGCCACATGAAAGGTACCAAAGGGTGTTCCACTTTTTCTCCACTTTTTCTCCACTTTTTCTCCACTTTTTCTCCACTTTTTCTCCACTTTTTCTCCACTTTTTCTCCACTTTTTCTCCACTTTTTCTCCACTTTTTCTCCACTTTTTCTCCACTTTTTCTCCACTTTTTCTCCACTTTTTCTCCACTTTTTCTCCACTTTTTCTCCACTTTTGCTCCACTTTTGCTCCACTTTTTCTCCACTTTTTCTCCACTTTTGCTCCACTTTTGCTCCACTTTTTCTCCACTTTTGCTCCACTTTTGCTCCACTTTTTCTCCACTTTTTCTCCACTTTTTCTCCACTTTTTCTCCACTTTTTCTCCACTTTTTCTCCACTTTTTCTCCACTTTTTCTCCACTTTTTCTCCACTTTTTCTCCACTTTTTCTCCACTTTTGCTCCACTTTTGCTCCACTTTTGCTCCACTTTTGCTCCACTTTTGCTCCACTTTTGCTCCACTTTTGCTCCACTTTTGCTCCACTTTTGCTCCACTTTTGCTCCACTTTTGCTCCACTTTTGCTCCACTTTTGCTCCACTTTTGCTCCACTTTTGCTCCACTTTTGCTCCACTTTTGCTCCACTTTTGCTCCACTTATTCTCTACTTTTTCTATGGTCGGTCTACCCATTAGCTCTGCCATGCATAGTGTAGCTCTACACCTACTGCACATGTTACTTTATGATTGACATCTCTTTCGTACCAGAGCTGTCTAAGTCTACTCTGACCCCATATTTGTCATTACTATATTGTCCTTGTACTGTATTATGACATTTGTATCATGTGTTTCATTTCTTGCTGTGTTGCAATTTTTTTGCTGCATCCCAATTGTACCTCTACATTGTTCGAGTTTATGTTATTGTTCTCTCACTCTTATGTGATACTGATTATTGTCATTTTTCATGATTACATGCAGATAAGTCCAATCTGACGAAGGCTCAGGCCGAAACGTCATTTGTAACTTGTTTTGGACAAAAACATATATGCTTATGAAAAAAAAAATTTCTTAATACGGACCAATAAAGAGTGATTTTGCATGACTATCCGTTGTGACTTACTGACTTAGTCTGGGAGATATAGAGTGCCGAGGTTACTCACTAATTTTATCTATTATTACCTCTGAGCACCTATATACCAGTGAGCAGAGCTTCCTCTACAGTAGTTCTCCTGATTAGGCATGCCCTTACCTCATGAGCAGGGCATTGCAGCTTTGGTAGCAACCATTACGACATGGACTCTGCTGCTGTGGACCCGGGGAGAGTGAGTGCAGATTCATTGCACCCACACTCCTCACATGAAGGGTCCGCACTCCTAGAAAATGGGGGATACGTTCCCTGAGTGTCTCCCCCCCCATATTCTAGACGGTCCAGAGTCTTCGTGGGACCCCTTTATTTTTTTTCTTACAATAAATTGGTGAAAGAGGAAATGTTTTGGGGACTGTTTTTTCAAATAAATTTCTTTTGTCGATTTTTTTGTTTTTGTTAGTACTGACAGTTTATGATGTTGGGTATCTAATAGACGCCATGACATCACAAACTGCTGGGCTTGATCTCAGGTGACTTTACAGCTAGTATCAACCCGATTTATTACCCCGTTTGCCACTGCACCAGGGCACGGGATGAGCTGGGGTGAAGCGCCAGGATTGGCGCATCTAGTGGATGCGCCACGTCTGGGGTGCCTGCGGCCTGCTATTTTTAGGCTGTGAAGGCCCAATAACTATGGACCTTCCCACCCTGAGAATACCAGACCACAGCTGTCCGCTTTACCTTGGCTGGTGATCCAATTTGGGGGGTCCCCTACTTTTATTGTGTAATTATTAATATTTATAAAATAATTATAAAAAAGAGCCTGAGGGGACCTCCACATTGGATCCCCAACCACGGTAAAGCTGCCAGCTGTGGTTTTCAGGCTACAGCCGTCTGCTTTACCCTAGCTGGCTATCAAAAATGGGGGGACCCAACGTCATTTTTTTTTTTTAACTATTTTTTAAATAGAAAAAATTAATGGGCTTCCCTGTATTTTGATTGCCAACCAAGGTAACGGCAGGCAGATGGGGGTGGCAACCCATAGCTGTCTGCTTTATCTGCGCTGAGAATCAAAAATACCGCGGAGCGCTACGTCATTTTTTTAAAGATTTATTTTTACAGCACTGTGATGTCCAGCAATCAAAATACAGGGAAGCCCATTTTATTTTTAGTTATTTAAATAAATAATTAAAAAAAATATATGTTAGCTCCCACTGCATTTTTTGTATTGCTAGCTAAGGGTAATCCAAGCAGCTACTGGCTGCTAACCCCCACTGCTTGGTGTTACCTTCACTGGCAATGGAAAATCCAGGGAAGCATTTTTTTTTTTTTTTGCCAAAAAGCTACAAAAAAAGGACGTGAGCTTCGCCATATTTTTGTATGCTAGCCAGGTATAGCAGGCAGGTGCTGGAAGAGTTGGATACAGCGCCAGAAGATGGCGCTTCTATGAAAATGCCATTTTCTGAGGTGGCTGCAGACTGCAATTCGCAGCAGTGGGGCCCAGAAAGCTCAGGCCAACCGGTGGTGCGGATTCCAATCCCAGCTGCCTAGTTGTACCTGGCTGGACACAAAAATGGGGCAAAGCCTACGTCATTTGTTTTCTAATTATTTCATGAAATTCATGAAATAATAAAAAACGGGCTTCCCTATATTTTTGGTTCCCAGCCGGGTACAAATAGGCAACTGGGGGTTGGAGGCAGCCCGTGGCTGCCAGCTGTACCTGGCTAGCATACAAAAATATGGCGAAGCCCACGTCATTTTTTTGGTGGGCAAAAAACTTCTGCATACAGTCCTGGATGGAGTATGCTGAGCCTTGTAGTTCTGCAGCTGCTGTCTGCTCTTCTCCATACAGACAGACAGCAGCTGCAGAACTACAAGGCTCAGCATACTCCATCCAGGACTGTATGCAGAAGTTTTTTGCCCCCTGAAAAAATTATGTGGCTTCGCCATATTTTTGTATGCTAGCCAGGTACAGCAGGCAGGTACGGCTGCCCCCAACCCCCAGTTGCCTATTTGTACCCGGCTGGGAACCAAAAATAAAGGGAAGCCCTTTTTTTTTAATTATTTCACTTATTTCATGAAATAATTAAAAAACAAATGACGTGGGCTTCGCCCTATTTTTGTGTCCAGCCGGGTACAACTAGGCAGCTGGGGATTGGAATCCGCAGCACAGGTTAGCCCGAGGTTTGTGGGCGCCTCTGCTGCGGATTTCAGTCCGCAGCCGTCCCAGAAAATGGCGCTCTCATAGAAGCGCCATCATCTGGCGCTGTATCCAACTCTTCCAACAGCCCTGGAGCCGGGTGGCTTGTTGGGTAATCATGAGTTAATACTGGCTTTGCTTTACTAGCCAGTATTAAGCCAGAGATTCTTAATGTCAGGCACGTTTGACCCGGCCATTAAGAATCTCCAATAAAGGGTTAAAAAAAGACACCACACAGAGAAAAAATACTTTAATAGAAATAAATACACAGACACATTAGAGACTCCATCTTTATTACCCCTGTCAGCCCTCCACGATCCTGCTCTTCTGTCTTCTTTCTTTCTAGTGTAGTAGTAGTGACGATTGTAGTGAGGGGCATCACTTGGGGCTGGGGAACCTCCATCCTAACTACAATGCTCACTACAATCGGGAAGCAGCGTGCAGCCTTCACTCTGTGAGTGATCAGTGCTGGCTGCTAGCGGTAACGCTGACAGACGCGTTACCATAGCAACGGTGCTCCCGGAGCCGCGGTTAGCGGTGACGTCACCGCTAACTGCGTTGCTATGGCAACGGTGATCTCCGTTAATGACCGGCTGTGTCAGCCGGTCCCTAACGGAACGGGGAGTCGACCGTGTGCTAGAGCATGTCGCCGGTACACGGCGATACACATTTGTGCACCGTGTACCGGAGAGATGCACTCGCAGGTCCTACATGACGTGTCATAGTCATGTGACCAGTCTGTAGCCAATGAGATAATAGCCACGTGACTGGTCACATGGCTATTTTGACGTCACGATAGGTCCTGCTTCTCTGCTGGCAGTGCAGGTCACCGGGAGGATTCAGCGATCATCGGATGGAATAGCGGCAGGAGACAGAGTGCAGAAGGGATCGCGAGGACCGGTAAGTGTTATGGCAATGTTTATTAACTGTTTGTGTACATTTATAATGCATTTTTATGTGTTTGTGATTGCCTCCCATTCTAGCCTATACGTTCGAGTTCGGTTCGTCGAACGTTCGACGAACCGAACTCGAACGGGACCCCCGTTCGGCGAACCGGCCTCGAGCCGAACCGGGACCGGTTCGCTCATCTCTAGTGATGACTCCTGTACTACACATGACTTGGTTTCACTTTCGCTGTGCCCGGGGCACAGCAAAAGAGAAAGACAGCGTATCTGCTGTTTACAGCCTTCCAGCTGTGATCAGCAGATACTGCAGAGCGATCGGAATGCTGATCGCAATAGCCCCCTAGGGGGACTAGTAAAATAAAAAAAAAAAGTTAAAAAATAAGTTTTAAAAAATTAAAAAAAACAAAAAACCTAAAAGTTCAAATCACCCCCCATTCGCCCCATTGAAAATTAAAGGGTTAAAAAAATAAAAAAATATACACACATTTGGTATCGCCGCGTTCAGAAACGCCCGATCTATCAAAATATAAAATCAATTAATCTGATCAGTAAACGGCGTAGCGGCAAAAAAATTCCAAACGCCAAAACGACGTTTTTTTGTCGCCACAACTTTTGCGCAAAATGCAATAAGAGGCGATCAAAACGTAGCATCTGCGCAAAAATGGTACCGTTAAAAACGTCAGCTCGAGACGCAAAAAATAAGCCGTCATTGAGCCTAAGATCCCGAAAAATGAGAACGCTACGGGTCACGGAATATGGCGTAAAACGTGCGATTTTTTTTTTTAACCCCTTATATAAAAGTAAACCTATACATGTTTGGTGTCTACGAACTCGCACTGACCTGAGGCATCACACCCACACATCAGTTTTACCATATAGTGAACACAGTGAATAAAATATCTCAAAAACCATAGTGCTATCGCACTTTTTTTGCAATTTTTCAGCATTTGGAATTTTTTTGCCGTTTTCTAGTACACAATATGGTAAAACTGATGATTTCATTTAAAAGTACAGCTCGTTCCGCAAAAAATGAGCCCTCACATGACCATATTGACTGAAAAATAAAGTTACGTCTCTCAGAAAAAGAATGGCGAAAAAAAAAAACGGAAAGCGAAAAATCGGCCGGTCGTGAAGGGGTTAAAGGTACCGTATTTTTCGGACTATAAGACGCACCCTGGTTTTAGAGGAGGAAAATAAAATTTTAACCAAAATAGTGGTCATGATACACTTATGGGGCGAGGATCTGCTGCTGACACTGTTATGGGGGAAATGTCCCCAAATTCTCTAAGGTACCCCATCCTGCTATATACTCCCATCCTGCTTTATACCCCCATCCTGGTATATTTCCTCACTCCAGCAGAATCACTCGTCCTCCTGTCAGTGCCAGCAGCAGCAACGCCAGGCCTGTGTGGAGCCAGTCACCGTTCCCTGCAGCATCCCGATGTCCCTCCTGTCTGCCTGTCCACTGATGTGTGTGGAGAGCGGTGCGCTCAGCGAAGACGTCATCTCTCTCCACACACATCAGTGGGCCGGCAGACAGAAGGACGTCGCAATGCTGCAGGGAACAGTGAGTATACCGTACTTATTCACTGGCCCCCGCGCTGATGATGATGCAAAGGGGCAGTGAATATAGCCACACAAGATCACTCCAGGCTGTAGTTGCCAGGGGTGATCACGCAGATCGGCTGGTAATTATGCATGCTTCCCCCGCCCATCATCCCGCCCACCTGTCAGCGCCAGCTTCAGCGCTGAGAGATGGGCGGGAGGATACATGCATTTGAAATGAGCGGGCCCACGTGGTCACGGCAGGCGCTGCTACAACCTGCTCGTGCCGCCGATGACCCGCAGCACCCTCATTCCCTGCAGACATATGCCCTACATTTAGACTAAGACGCACCCCCCACATTCCCCTAACATTTGGGGGGGGGGAAGTGCGTCTTACAGTCCAAAAAATACACTATTTGACATTTTAAGGCTAACATGCGCATGTTGCTTTTTTTTTGTCGCTTTTTTTGGTGCAGCTTTTTTTTGTCAGCAAGTTTTGACTTTTGACTTCCCAGCAAAGTCTGAGAATTCATATTTGCTGTACGCATGTTGCAGTTTATTTTTGTCTTCAGTTTTTGTCAAAAACATGTGCCAAAAAAGAAGCAGCATGTTCATTCTTCCTGCCTTTTTGTCACGTTTTGACAGCCATTGAAATCTGAGGGGATGAAAACGCATGGTAATAAAACTGTTGCATTATGCATGCGTTGTACTTGCATTTTTGTTACCAAAAAAACTGGTCACCCACATTGTTCCATGATAAAAAAAAAAAAATACTGTAAAAATAATGTTCGGGATTGAAAGTCTGTCCGCTCACCATCTCTGTCTGCTCCGCCTGCCGCCCTCCCTCCCCGGACCTCGTGTGGATTGTCAGTCCCGCAGGGCTGTTTTTTGTGTTAAAAAAGTGGTGACAGAGGGTCTTTTTTTTTTGGCTATGTCAAAGGATTTTTGGGGTGATTGTTTATTTACGTTCACTTACAGATTAATGATGGAAGTGTCTCATAGATGCCTGCCATCAGTAATCTAGGGCTTATTAGCACCTGTGGGCTGTTATCGCCTTATTACCCTGATTGCCACCACACCAGGGCAACGCGAAGAGCTGGCTCCAGCACCAGAATTGGCATATCTTATGGATGTGCTACTTCTGGGGTGGCTGTGTGCTAGTGTTAGGCTGGAAAGGGCCAAATAACCATGGCCCTTCCCACCCTAATATCAGCCCCCAGTTGTCTTCTGTATCTCGGCTGGTTTTAGAAAAATGGGGGACCCCACGTTATTTAAAAAAAAAAAAAGTGGGATCCCCTCTATTTTTTTCTTAACCAGCCAAGGTACAACAGACAGCTGAGAGTTACAGCTGCTGCTGTTCCTGTGCTGTATTTGAAAAATGGGGGATCCCACTTTTTTTTTTATTTTTTTTTTTAAATAACGTGGGGTCCCCCATTTTTCTAAAACCAGCCGAGATACAGAAGACAACTGAGTGCTGATATTATTAGCTAGTCTAGGACAGAGACCCCGCTGTATACTGGTCGGACTGGTGGGCCACATCACCTGGACTACTATTTTTTATAGCGGTTAGTTTTACTTACATCTTGTAGTCTATAAGAGTTGTCATTATACGATAGCTATTTTTCTTTGCTCATGATTCCACATTAGTTACGGTATGTTAAGGGCATATTTGGGATAGGTTGAATGTGTTTATGATTGAGTAAACACTGACCTATGCATGGTCAATACCACTACAATGACTATTATTGTTTTTGCTATTACCTTCTCCCTCTCCATATGTCATATAGTGAATCTGCAGTTATGCTAACCAGTTTGTGCACCGAATAGTGAGGCACCAATTATTGTTATTCATTTTAATAACTTAAATATTTGTCAAACTTGATATTTTACCTATAGTTCTCATCTATATACATACCCATTGTATCTTCTAGTGTTGTACTACACATCCATGTTGATAAAGACTTGCCACACCAGTGCAATGGACTCACAGAAGCAGTGTGGTATTAGTTCCTGACTGTTTTTAAAGTATTTTTTTTTCTCTGAAATTACAAGCATGCTTGGCTTGTGATGCTAGTGACTACTTAGGGACAAGCCGTGAGGCTGGCTAGTCAGGAGACCCAGGGTCAGGTACCAAGAGCTAGTCATAAACAAAGGGGTAGTCAAGTCACAGTCCAAGATCAAGGTAGCGGATCAAGACAAAGGGGCTAGGCAAAACAGATTGTCAAAGGCAAGGCCCAAGAAAGGTGGCAGTAGATAAGAGACAAAACACTGGAAACCATACACCACTGAGTTAAGGATACAAGTGGTCAAAATCTGATCTCTGGCAGCAAGCTATGTAGCCAGGTAATCACCCAGAACGGGTTACACCTGGAGAAAATCATGCAGGCCCAGTCAGGTAGAGCAACTGTGCTATCAATAATACTGACACACCCAAGCACACCCCTGACTCAAATTGGATGACTGGGCTGTCATTGACCATACTGACAGCACAGCACGCCCCAGACCCTATAGAGCGGCTGACCTGTCACTCTTAGCGGTTATAGAACTTTGTAAGTGGTGGAATCGTGACATGGCTATGGCTGGGCTAATACAGCAAGTGTCTGATGCGTGCTGCACGTGGATTGATAGTTTTAGGAAAAATTAATTTGAAAGAACCAAACATACACATTAGTAACAATGTTATTTTTCTACTGCTATACTCTCCTACTGTAAAATGTCTTATTGGATGTGTGTGTTTGCTTCTTTGAGAGGCTTCTTGTCTTCCTACCACTATAAATAAACTAGAAAGGTTCATTTCTTGACACTTTCTCCTGACATGGCTTATACAGATTAGTTTCTAGAGACAATCCTATCAAGAGCTCGATACATAAAACAATCACGCTAGTTTGACAACACCATAAATACACATCTTAGTATATGCACAGGGTCTAGTGACTGTAAATGTCATTATTGATCAATATAGCTTGCATCTTTGTACTGCATTGCTGCCACAGATTTATTTTTATCCTGTAGAAGAGATGTCATACAAGGCCTCACACACTCACGCACACACACACGCGCGCACAGACACACACCTTGTTTTCTCTCTATTCAACTGCTTTCTAGTCAAATGGATCACAAGACATGGAGCCCTAGTGTGACTTTGTCAATTTGTTTCACAGCCGACCCTTGCTTCAACATTTTCTATATATTCAGCACAAGAGAAGCATTCTAGTTTCATTATATAATCAAAAGCTATTCAACGGTTATGTTCCACTTTCTTCATGTTTCCAGAGCTTTGATTCAGTCAGGGAAAATTGTTTTCTTTTTTGTTCATAGATTAAAAATCAATGTGAAAATTTTGTAAGGTTATTTCAACACACACATACAGTACATACGTAGCTTTTAATTGTGCACTGCTTTGGGATATCTGATGGAAACTTAAACAGAGCACCAACTCTATATTCACTATTATGTGGCAAACAGAATCACTGGCATTGGTACCACCAGTGGTAATCTTTTTCAGTCATGCCCAAAAACATGGTGTCCCAAGTGTGAACATTGCCAGGACAGAGGCCAGACTAAGGGTACTTTCACACTTGCGTTCAGCGCAGTCCATTAACGCACTGCGCTATTCTCCATAGACTTGTATGGACGACGCACTGTAACGCAAGTGTCAGCGTTGCATCTGCTAGACGACGCAGCGTCGTTATTTTGACGCTGCGCCGGGCGGGAGGAAAGCAGCATGCAACTTTTTTTGAACAGCGGAATCCGTAGGATTTCACTGCGCATGCTCTCTGGCTTCCTCCACCCGTAACCAAGGTAAATATCGGGTAACCAAGCAAAGTGCTAAGCCGATATTTACCCTCGCTACGTGTGCAGGGAGCCCGACACTTCCCTGCTTGGCTCCGCCCCTCCCGCACTCCACTCCGCATGTATGTACACACACACACACACACACCTGTCCTCAGCGCCATGGCCCGCTTGGCTCCACCCACTCAACACTCCGCCCCCCGCACACATTCTCGGTGGCCGAACGATCAGCTGATTGACCGGCCGCCGGTATGTGAGAGCGCTCAGCTGAGCGCCCGGCAGCCGGCTGTTGAGAGCGATCAGCTGATCGTTCACAATAGTCTGCTGCCGGTAAAACTGTAAAGGAAAAAAAAAAAGCTTTCCGTTGTTTTGTACGATCCGTTGCATCTGTTGTGCCATTATATGCAACGCATCCGTTGCATCCGTCACACAACGCAATGCAATGGATGCCGTTCAACGCAAGTGTGAAACTAGCCTAATGTTACTACGTCCGTCTAATGATAGTGAACAGCGTTATCAGGGCTGTGTCCTGTTGGAGAGATTCTGATGGAACCCTGACAGTGCTCAGTGGAACTGTGTGTGTGTGTGTGTGTGTTATAACATCTCTATCTGAGTTTAGCCTAGCATTCACAACAAAGTAGGATTCAGATGTATCTAGTTTAGACTATTCTCTGTTCAGCCTAACAGTCTGAAATATTTTTCTTGCTATGATACATTGTAGTAAAATCAGAAAAAGGTCAGATGTGTTGCTGATGTACTAGAGTTACATTTGACAGCCTAGATAGCATAAAATAGTATTAATCTCTCATCAGTAGTAAGTATTCAGTCTGTACACGTCAGCTTGTTGGTGTAAACCAGAATGATTCCATTCACTGACAGCAAGTGGAGATCTAAAGACTTGATAATCAATTGATGTGCAATGTGGACTGAATGGTTGAGTCAATATTGTGAAAGGATGTAATGCAACTCCACTAAATTGTAAGCTGAATCTTTTTACGACCTAGTCAGTATCGCTGGTACTTCGCTACAGGGTCGCTAGTGAGCTGTCAAACAGTCAGCTCTTCCCAATGACCAGCCAACAGCGACTTGTGTAACGATGCTGCGCTTGGTAACCAGGGTAAATATCTGGTAACTAAGCAAAGCGCTTTGCTTCTTTACCCCAGGGCTGTGGAGTCTGAGTCGGAGCTTATTTTGGTGGAGTTGGAGTCGGTATAAAATACTCCGACTCCTAAAACATAAAATAAATTGGAGACCGTAGTGCAATGTAGAATGTGCTGAATATTTTTTCATAGGAATTTGGGAAAGTTATGAAATGTCCTAGAAATGGCTGTTCTATTCCTGATCTAAGGCTACATTCACACACAGCGTTTTTGCCGCGTTTTTTTGAGGATACATTTGTCACCTGCAAAAGCAGATCAGTTTTTTAAAAAACCGCATCACCTGAAAGGTTTTTGCGCTCATAGATAATGCTTTCAATAGCAAAAGCAGGTTAGAAAAAGGCCACACAAACTGACATGCTCATTGTTTGTGAGGATCCTCACAACACGATGTGTCTGAATGTCCTATCTTTTCACCCATTGCCTTTGCTGGGATGCCGGAGTCACTGCATTTCACTGAATTCTTTTGCCATCAATGTTCGATATGTTTGTAACAAAGAATTTGTTAGCAAGACACTGGCAGTAAAAGATACTAAAGCTCATCACACCGGCCAGTTTCTCCAGGCCTTAGTGGAAAAAGTTCTGCAAGACTACGAACTCAAAGAACAGGTTCTTGCCATTGTAAAGGACAATGCTTCAAACTTGATAAGTACAATTAAACTGATGAATGAGAGTAATGAACAGCTAGAAGAAAATGTAGGATTTAGTGTGTTAGAGATGGAAGGCCACAGTGCTGTTCATGTAACTGAGGAACAAACAGATATTACAACAGAAGAACAGCAAAATGATACTTTAGGATTAGATGATCTTGTTGAAGCTGCTTCAAAACACTTTCATATTAATCACATGCGCTGTGTTGTGCACACGCTGCAGCTGGCAATAAGAGATAGTCTGCAAGAGGGACTGGAGAGCGCCGCATCCGTCAAACCGGCGAAAAGCCGGATGTGTGAAACCGATATTTACCCTGGTTACCAGCGTACACCGCTTACAGGCTGCCAGCGCTGGCTCCCTGTATATGTAGCTAGGGTACACATCGGGTTACTAAGCAAAGCGCTTTGCTTAGTTACCTGATATTTACCCTGGTTACCAGCGTACGCTGCTTACACAAAATCGGTGCTTGTTTGTCTCCCGCTGTGCAGTACACATCGGCGTGTTTGACCAACGAGCAAAAAATGAACCAGAACAGTGTGTAACGAGCAGCGATTTCACAGCAGGGGCCAGGTCGCTGCTTAGTGTCACACACAGCGAGATCGCTAATGAGGTCACTGGTAATGTCACAACAACTGTGACTCAGCAGCGATCTCGCTATGCGAGAAGTACCTCTAAAACTATTTGCTGTATTAGGCTATGTGCGCACTAGAAAGTGCCTTTTTCTTAAGAAAAATCTGGACCCTTTTATAGAATCCCGCACCCGCAGTAAAAAAAACTGCAGCGAAATCCGAATGCGGTTTTGCCGCGGATTTAACGCAGATTTTCTGCAGGTTGGTCCCTGCGGATTTTTACTATTATCTATAGCAAAAACCGCAGGTACCTGCAGAAAAGAAGTGACATGCTCATTAATTCCTCACCGAAAAATCCGCGGGTAAATCCGTGGGTACAAAAAAAATGCAGTGTACGCATTTTTTTTTTAAACCCATAGGATTTGCTGGGGAATGACTGCAGCAATGTTACACATTTTCTGCAGCAAATCCGCTGCAAAATCCGCGGTAAATACGCAGCGTACAGGGCCTTATACTACCTACATTGTACGTATACACTTAGCATTAGCTTATGTAATTCTTTAATACTTTGACAAACTACCACTAGTTATCTGGGGCCATGCTGGTCTTGATGAGGGGAAGTGTTTTAGCGAGGTGCTCCTGATTCATTAAGAGGTGCACAACGCTTCATGAGTCTGGAGCATCGGACAAGGGGCATGGCCCTTTGTGTGCTATGCCAGAAATGTAGGCCCCATGCGCACACTGTATTTTTTGCTGCAATTTTGGGCACAGTTTGTGGAAGTCTGAGGTTTCAGTTTTGCTGGGCACACATTCCCTTTTTTTTTTTTTTTATGGCTGCAGTTTTGTGGTGAGTACAAAACTGCAGCACGTCCTTTTTTGAGTTTTTTTTTTCTCTTTTCTCTAGTGATGGGCAGACTCTCAGATACTGGGGGTTGGTGGGTTTAACCAGGTTTAAAAAAAACAAACAAAAACCCTGGTTCTGCCCTGGGATTGATACTGGTGTCTGGCCAAATGCCGATCCCCATGTACTAGTCTGTCCCCAGATTCATTATACAAGGTGCGAATGCTGCAGGCTGCTGACATCACTTTGGGAGTGTGCACGCTTAGCGGGGAAAGAAGCTAGGACGTCAGTAATAGGGTCGCACTAATTGTGCGGGCTCCCGAAGTGATGTCAGCAGCCTGGAGTGTGTGCACATCGCATAATGAATCTGGGGATGTACAACCAGATTCAGTGTGCATGCTAGGGCAGAAGATATTTAGTGAGCAAGCGCGGGATTACAGGGGAGAGTGCCGTGATATCGGGGCAGTCACGGCAGTTTTTTTTCTAATGTGGGCAGCGTGATTTAATGAAACAAATAGAATGATTGATGTTGATTGACAATGACATCAGTAGCACAACCCCTATGACTGATACCCAAAGTATGAGTCACCTAACCATAGTCTTTTTTTTTTTTTTTGTTTTAAGAGCACTACCTTTTTTTTTTTTTTTTGTTTAAACCTCATTAGTGATGCACATAGCATCATTTAAACCACATTCTGGCCAGTTTAATATTGAATAATTAGGAGACAGGTTCCCTTTAACACTTAAATCAAATTTTGGAGACTTAGCTAAGGTGTTTTTGTATCAGATAACCAGAAAAATTGGTTTTTTTAGGCTGTGTTCACACTAGAAAAAGGATTTTTCTCAAATTTCTTGAGTCTGAAAGATTGCTGCACTTGGTCAAAAAATGCACCAATACCGCATGCGGTTTTACTGCGGTTTTGTGCGTTTAGTGCGTTTTTTCCACAGTTTGGTGCCTGAGGTTTTTACTATATCTATGGCAAAAAACGCAGGCACCTGCAGAAAAGAAGACATGCACATTCTTTTTTTTTTTCAAGAAATTCTGCAGAAAGAATGTTCTTGAGAAAAAAAGCAGTGTGCGTACAGCTATTTATTATTTTTTTCCATAGGTTTTGCTGGGGAATGTCTGCAGAAAGGTTACAACAATTTTCTGCAGAAGTTTCTCCAGCAAAACCACATTAAAAACACGGGTGCAACCGGTGTGTGACAAAGACCTTCTCTACTTTTGGCTGAGTTTGCAATAAATAACAGTCGCAATTAATTCACTGGCAAGTCACTTTTTTTTTTTTATTATTGCCTACGGGTTCCACCCTCAGACCTGCTTTCAGTAGGGAGGGGTCTTCCAGTGTTCTTGGGAAAGAACGATTTACCTCCTCGCTCTCGTCTATTTGGCATGGAGTACTGAACATAAGGCCCCTTTCACACGTCAGTGATTCTGGTACGTTTGTGCTTTTTTTTTTTTTCTTTTTTTATATACGTACCAGAATCACTGACATACGCAGACCCATTCTAATCAATGGGTCTGCTTACACATCAGTGATTTTTCACTGAACGTGTCTCCGTGCAGCGTGCACCCTTGGCCGTGATTCTGCACGGAGACATGTCTTTTTTTTCTGGCATCACTGTTGGCAATCCTTGAATAAGGCTCTACTAGCTGAAACATGTTGGATTTCTCTTAATGTGTCCCCCCCTCACTGTTTTCATGATCGATGGATCTTTTTTAATAGAACCTCAATATTTTTAACCTTCTTTGAAGTGCTGGAGATCATACTCTAGTTTCCTTGTCTGTGTTCTGCCTGAGGCCACGGCAGCTCCGTGCACCAACACCGATCCGGACCTGGACTTCAGGAAGGGTGAGCTGAACTACTTTTTCTATTTTCTGCCTTTCTTCATCAGTCCAAATAAAGTAATCATTATTAACCCTGTAGACTTTAGGCTTGCGCTACCACCAGCACTTAAAATACATTTTTTTCACAGGTTATTGCTCAAGAAGTATATCATGTCTGTAGAGCCGTCACCTTTACCTCTGCCTCCAGTTATTGTTGATGGGAACTTAGTTTCAGGTGGCAAGAATCGTGGATTCTCGCTAAGGCTACTTTCACACATCCGGTTTGAGCCCTGCGGCTCAATCCGGCTGTGAAAACTATGCAACGGATGCGGTGAAAACACTGCATCCTTTGCATAAGTTTTTACATGCGGCCCGTCCGGTTTTTGCCGCTTGCGGCATGCTACTGAGCATGCGCAGTGGCAAAAACCGCATGCGGCGGCTGGATGCGGTTATTGCCGCATCGCGCCGCATCCAGCCGCCATAGGCATGCATTGAAAAATGCGCCGCAGCGGCCGGATGCGGCGCGATGCGGTGTTTTTTGCCGGAGCAAAAAACGTTGCAGGGCACGTTCGATCCGGCCGCCGCATCGGCTAAATCTGCCGCATGCGGCAAAAACCGGACCGAACGCAAGCCCCTGCGGCACAATACGGCACTAATGTAAGTCTATGCAAAAAAAACCACAACCGGCGTTACAAAAGCCGGTTGCGGTTTTTCTGCAGAACGCCGTATTGTGCCGCAGAGCAAAAATCCGGATGTGTGAAAGTACCCTTAGCTTGCCCCAATACTTGGTGCACTGGAGGGAGTACGGTCATTAGGAAAGGATGTGGGTACCTGTATTGGAAGTGAATGCAGGTAGTTTGGTTGATATATTCCTTCCATGCATCTCATCCTGACAAGCTCGGTCCTGAGGATCCTTATACAAGGTGGGGTTACTGTCATGATTGTGTCTATCTCTGGGGAGACCTCTGGCATATCTGGAATCAGAAGGTCACAGCGCTTTATTGCTCGCATATCCACTACTTGTATATGAGTGAAATCTACTTGCATTATTTAGTGTTGTAGGGCTTAAGGACTATTTCCTATCTGGCTGTCTTTTGTAGCCTTAATCCCAGGTGCAGCTCTTTGTGACCACTCCCCTTCACTATAAGAAGTCACATGTCTTACCACCTGATGTCAATTATTGAATCTTCATACACTTTGGAAGAGGCTGAGGAGTTGTTGCAGCTGTGGTGTTTAGCGGCATTGGAGGAGTTTGATGGGTTTTTTTTTTCCCTTTTGTGTCTATTTTCCCCCTGTCGGTCTCACTTCCCTTTTGTTGTATTATTGCAGTGGTGAGACTAGTGTTATTCCTCCCCCAGTAGTCACTGCATTAGGCCTCCGTCACACTCACGTGCCTCCGGTACATGTGTGCCTTTTTTTTCATGTACCGGAGACACTGGCCCACGTGTTCCTATGTTTTGTTATTGTTTTGGACACACGTAAGTATTCATTAACGGAACGTGTGTCCGTTCCATACTTACGAGTGTCTGTGTTTAAAACCGCTGACATGTCCATGTTGCTCCGGCAGCACGGGTGTCGCACGGCCCGCACCCGTACCACACAGATGTACCGTGTGACACGCGCCAGAGAAAGACACGTGTCAGTGAAAAAATAATAAAAACACATACTCACCTCCACCATACCTGCAGTCTCTGCAGCGGCTGTCCCCTGCATCCGTCCCCCAGTGAATTTGAACAACGCTTCTCCTTCACTGGGGGCCAGGAGCAGCGTCAGCGGGGCATGGCCTGTGCCGGATACTGTCATTCACCACCACAGACAGCGTCGGATGATGCAGGAAAGGCGGGGCTTTCCGTTCTCCGTGTTTTATAACGTATAACACACGGAGAACACGTACGTGCCACAAAAATGGGGACAAAACCACCCCTTTAACACGTACGTGACAAAAACGTAACGTTTTGTCACGTAAGTGTGGCAGAGGCCTTTCACATATGTGGTACCGCCGCATTCAGAAAAATCCGAGCGATCAAATCTAAAGATATTCAACCTGATTGTTAAACACAGTAAACAAGTGTTCAAAGAAATCCAAACACGTTTTTTTTGGTCGGCATACCACAAATGCTGTAACAAATAATCAAAACGTTATATCTATCCCAAATCTAGTATCCATAAAAAGCTCTCACATGGCTCCATCAACCTCAATATTAAAACTTCTTGAAAAATAGTGACAACCCTCAAACCGTGTTTTTTTTTTTTTTTTTGTTTTTTTTTTTTCCCCACCATTAAAATAATAAATCCTGGACATGTTTGATATCGCCGTAATTTTACTGATGAGGGGAATTGTATTGGCAGGTTATTTTTTTACCACAAAATGTACACTGTATAAACAATTTCCCCGATAAAATGTCAGACTTGTGTTATTTTTCACAATTTCTCACCATTTGGTATTTTTCCCCCGTTTTCTAGTACACTATGTGGTAAGATGAGTTGTGTCAATCCAAAAGTACAACTCATCCCGCAAATAAGCAAGCTGTCATATGTCTATGTGGACAGAACATGAAGAAGTTATGATTCTAGGAAGGAGAGAAAAAACGAAAGCTCAGAAACTAAAATAGGCTGCGTCATAAAGGGGTTAAAAGCACTTCAATCTAAACTAGATCTGAACATAAAGAGATTAGGCCTCCTTTACACTTCTGTTCTGGTTTTTCTTGTGCATGAAAAAATGTAATTTTTATTAGTGACTTTTCTCGTGTGCAAAAAAAATGTTTTTCTTTTTTTCTTTTTCTTGCTGATTGTGTTCACAAAATAATCACAAAGATGTCCATTTTTGATCGGAGTCATGGATGAAAAGTACCACTACAGGTCCATGAAAATGACATACAGCACATGGATGATATCAATGTGCAGTCTGTGCTGTCCATGATTAACACATTTTTTCATCAGTAAAGTCAGTGATGAAACACAGATGGTAACTCTGATCCAAAACACTGATTAAGAATGATCCGTCTTTTTATGTACAAGAAACATCATAGATGTCTGAATGAAAGTGCAAAAATGTTACCTAAAGCCTAATTCACACAGCCATAATTTTTCTTGTATATGTATCACTGCAGACCATTATACATCAGTTATAGAAAATAGCATTTCAGCTCACCTGATAAAATGCACGATGCAGAGTAGCTCCCTAGACCATCCAAAAGTAGAAATGGTACCAGTACAAATCCGCATTTTTTTTTTCAATATTATCCAATGCAAAAAGGCATAAAAAGAGTTGATTGAGACTAAAGCGGGCTTTACATGCTGCGACATCGCTAGCGATGTCATGAGCGATAGCACCTGCCCACGTCGGAGGCGCATCATGGGGTGATCGCTGCTGTAGCGAACAATATCTCTATGGCACTGTCACACGCAATTACCTTTTCACCAACGTCGCTTTTGCCGCCGAACAATCTCTCCTTTAAGGGGGAGGTTCGTTCTGCATCACAGTGACGTCACTAAGCGGCCGCCCAATAGAAGCGGAGGGGCGGAGATGAGTGGCCAGAACAACCCGCCCACCTACTTCCTTTTTTATTGCGGGCGACCGCAGGTACGGTGATGTTTCTCGTTCCTGCGGTGTCACACATAGCGATTGTTTGTCGTTTCTGCGGCAGCACACATCTGCAACAGCAGCGATAATTGGGATTAGAACGACGCGTCAACGATATGGTGAGTATTTTTGATCGTTAACGGTCATTCGTGTGTTTCACACGTCGCTAACGAGGCCGGATGTGCGTCACAAATTCTGTGACCCCCAACGACATCTCGTTAGCGATGTTGTTGCGTGTAAAGCCCCCTTTAGGCTATGTGCACACTGACCGTTTTTCGCTGCGTTTTTGAGCTTTTTTTTGGTGTGTTTTTGTGTGTTTTGGTGCTCAAAACTGCATGACTTTGCTTCCCCAGCAGAGTATGACTTTTCAGTTTTGTTTTTTTTTAGCTGCGTTTTTCAGCTAAAAAAAAATGGACATGTCCATTCTTTCCTGAGTTTTACTGCGTTTTTTCACCCATGCAATGCATTGGGAAAACTGCAGCAAAACGCAGAGATCAAAAACTCAGCAAAACACTGCCAAAAACGCACTGAAACGCAGTAAAAACGCATGCAATTATACCTATTAATTTTTGCCGCGGGTGTGTTTTTTGCGTGTTTGTGCTTTTTTTGCGGCCAAAAACACACAAAAACGTAGCGTCAAAAAAACGCTATGTGCGCACATAGACTAAGAGCCACTTTGGGCCTGAAACACATTACAAGTACCTGTCCTGTTTGTATCAGTTTATATTTTTAGCCACCTATCTTCTTGTTTTTATGCCTTTTTTGCATTGAATAAAATTGAAAAAAAACAACTTATGGATTTGTGTTGGCACTATTTCTACTTTTGCATTAAACATCAGTGTTTTAGATCAGAGTTTCATCAGTGCTTGGTCATGTTTAACCATCAGTGTTTTCATGTTTTATTTTCACCAATGAAAAAATAAAGAAATGACAAAGCTTTTCATATACATTACAATGTTATTCACACAGCACACGGACTGCACGTTGAAATCATCAATACCATACCGTTTGTGATTTTCACAGACTCAGACTTTTATGGCCAAGTTAGATTCATGGCATGGATGAAAAATGGACCTGTTTTATTGTAATATTTTTTTTTTTTTCATTTACATGCAGTTCTCAAAAAATATGAACATGTGAACAGCTCCATAGATTATATTGAGTGTGTGAGAAATAGATGTCTAAGGCCGGTTTCACACATCCGGCTTTTCGCCGGTTTGCCGGATCCGGCGCTCTCCCATACAGTGACTACAGTACAGTGACAACGCAACAAGCGCCGGTCACATGCTGTCATGTGACTGGCGCATGTGACCCGGAAGTTACAGCGCTGTCACTGTACTGTATTGTCTGTACGGGAGAGCGCCGGATCCGGTAAACCGGCGAAAAGCCGGATGTGTGAAACCGGCCTTAGACCTATTGCTATTACTACAAAGTTATATTCTCATTAGAATAAGGCTATGTTCACATACTGCGTTTTTTACCTGCGTTTTTGGTCCGTTTTTGCTGCAGAAATTTCTTGAGAAATTCTTGTAACCTTTCTGCAGACATTCCCCAGCAAAACCTATGGCAAAAAAAATTAGCTGTGCGCACACTGTTTTTTTCTTAAGAAAATCTACTGAAAGAATTTTCTTAAGAAAAAGAATGAGCATGTGACTTCTTTTCTGCAGCTAACTGCGTTATTTGCCATAGATAATTGGCACAATAACGCAGGGAGCAACCAGCGGTAAAAACGCACCAAAAACGCACCGAAAACGCAGGTGCGTTTTTTAACGCAGGTGCACTAATCCTTCACTCTTAAGAAATTTCTTAAGAAAAATCATTTTTCTAGTGTGAACATAGCCTACATTGATAAGTACATGTATGATTTTCTCCCTAATTTACTGTTAAGTGACATGCTCCTTCTTTTTCTTAAGAAAATCTACTGAAAGAATTATCTTAAGAAAAAAACGCAGTGTGCGCCCAGCTATTCTTTTTTGCCATAGGTTTTGCTGGGAAATGCCTGCAGAAAGGTTACAAGAATTTCTCAAGAAATTTCTGCAGCAAAAACGGACCAAAAACGCAGGTCAAAAACGCAGTGTGTGGGAACATATTAGACAAGCACTATTGCAGGTCGTGTTTGCAAATAGAGTTGCTTCTGATTACCTGCATGCCTAGGTGTAACAGAGTATGAAATGTTGCCAGACAGGTGAAAGTAAGGGTACTTTCACACCTCCGGTTTTTCTTCTGCGGCACAATCCGGCACTTTGCAGGAAAATCGCAACCGGTTTTTTTTGCTGCCGGTTGCGATTTTCCTGCATAGACTTTAATTAGTGCCGCATTGTGCCGCATGGCCTTGCGTTCCATCCGGTTTTTGCCGCATGCGGCAGATTTAGCCGATGCGGCGGCCGGATGGAACGTTGCCTGGCACGTTTTTTCGTGCGGCAAAAAAAACCGCATCGCGCCGCATTCGGCCGATGCGGCGCATCTCTCAATGCATGCCTATGGCGGCCGGATGCAGCGCGATGCGGCAAATACCGCATTCGGCCGCCGCATGCGGTTTTTGCCACTGCGCATGCTCAGTAGCATGCCGCAAGCGGCAAAAACCGGGCGGGCCGCATGGGAAAAACTTATGCAAAGGATGCGGTGTTTTCACCGCATCCGTTGCATAGCTTGCACAGCCGGATTGAGCCGCAGGGCTCAAGCCGGATGTGTGAAAGTAGCCTTAAAACTTGGTCTTTTGTTTGTATTTCCTAAATGATGTGCTACAGCTGGAAGGCTGCAATGTAATAGGATAGGACATAGCCTTCAGCTTGTTTAATGCTTCACTTTCTTGTGCTATTTAACTAGTTCAGTACCATAATATTGCAACTTAAGGCCCTGTGCGCACACTGCGTTTTTACCCGTGTGTTTTGCTGCAGAAATTTCTTGAGAAAATGGTTGTGATCTTTCTGCAGACATTCCCCAGCAAAACCTATCGAAAAAAAAATAGCTGTGCGCACACTGCGTTTTTTTTTCTCAAGAACATTCTGTCTGCAGAATTTCTTGAGAAAAAGAATGAGCATGTCACTTCTTTTTTGCAGGTACCGGCATTTTTTGCCATAGATAATGGTAAAAAAAACCCCCATAGGGACCAACCTGTGGAAAAATGCGGCAAATCGCAGTAAAAACGCATGCGGTGTCTTTTTTTTTTTTTTTTTTTTTAACGCAAGTGCAGTAATCTTTCAGACTCAAGAAATTTCTTGAGAAAACTTCCTTTTTTATAGTGCACACAGGGCCTTAGGCTATGTGCCTACGGGAGTTTGTTCCTGAGGATTTTGCCACGGAAAACCTGCGGATTTATCTGGATTTTCCAGATAAATCTTCAGGTTTCAGCAAGTACAGACACTCCCCATATTATCCTATGGGATTTGGGGAGTGTCTGTGTCCATGCTGCGGTATGTGCGGCTGTGGAATATGCTGCGGATCTCCCGCAGCCGCACATAACTGCCTGTCAATTATTCCTGCGGATTTACCTGCGGAAATCCTGGCCCTCCACTATGGAGATAGGGCAGGGACTTGCGCAGGTAATCCGCAGGAATGTCCGCAGGTTTACCGCAGCTATTTCGCTGGAATCCCGCAGCTAAAAATAGCTGAAAGTTCCGGGGATCAGCTGTGGGAAACCTGCAGACGTACCTGCGGATATATCCTTGGGCACATAGCCTTAAACCCAGTCCAGGGCATTTCTCCTTTACAAGATCACCAACTGGCATAGGATAAATGCATGTTAGGGTGCTTTCACACTTGTGTTTATCGCAATCCGCCGCAATGGAAAATAGCGCAGGGAAACATAACTACATAATGAAGGGGGAGGGTAGCAACTCATATGTCTTTATGGAATTTCGAGATGTTCAGACTTTGAAATGTAGATGTGGATTTCAGGGTGAAATCTGATTGCATTCCATGCTAAAATCTGTCTGTCTACTATTCTGCAATTTTTTTCCATAAAGATCAGTCAAACTGCTGTGTTTGGAAAGGGCAGTGGGAGAGGCTCAGCTTCAGGCCCGCGACACACATCCGTGCTGCCGGCACGTGTTTGTCATTTTTTGCACGTACCGGCGGCACGGAGACACGTTAAGCAATGCTACCCTATTGTAGCAGGCACACACACTTAAAACCACACTAACGTGTGTCCGTGTGCGTTTGTACGTGTGTGCGTTTTTCTAAACGCTGACATGTCAGTGTTTTCTCCTGCAGCACGGGTGCCACACGGCCCGAACCCGTACCACATGGGTGTAGTGTGGATGCGGTCCCGTGTGACACGCGCCGGAGAAAACGCACGTGTCAGTGAAAAAAACCCAAAACATTTACTCACCTTCTCCAGCCCTCCTGTCTCTGCCGCTGCTGCCACTTGCTGCCGACTGCCGCTCATTATTCTCATTGAATATTCACTTCACTGCCTGGCAGCAGCGGGGAGACGGGAGGGCTGGAGACCGAGGATCAGCACCACGGACAGCAGCGCGGACATCAGGAAGGACCAGGTGAGTATGTAAATTACCGGTTCTATGTGTGCTATCGCGGATAGCACACGTAGAACACACGTGTCCCTCACGTACCAGAGACACGTACTTACCTGCACGCAACACGCAGGGGAAATACGGGTCTCTCAGCACGTGCGTGATTTTCACGTGAGTGTAGCAGAGGCCTCAGTGTGTGGTAAGCATTCATGAGCATGATGCCCCCTGCTGAAGAGAAAACTGCAAAGGTAGGTTTAACACAATTAATTACATCGAATTTGTTAAATTGCCATGTTGGCACTTGAGAAAAAAAAAGCAGGAGAGTACTGTAACTGTAATCTAATGAATATTTGGGCCTTTAGAGCAGGTCATTGTTACAAAATCAGTATTTTTATTATTTTCCTGCATTCCTGATGGTTTCTATGAAACCTGAAATAATTGTTTACTCACTTTACTCACTCACTGCATCTTTTTATTGAGCTTGAAGCTGCATAGTCAGCAAAACTGTCCTTCAGCAGGTGATAAGGAACTTTCTTTCTTCATTGCGCAATGTCATTGGACAAACTGAATTCTGCCTGACTTTACTAACTTATTTACTTCGATTTTACGATTTGACATGTGCTGGACTGTTCAGCCATGTGCACACTTTGAGTATTTGGTGAGGTTTCCTTTTTTTACCTCAATATGTGTAGCCAAAACCTAGATTGGAACAATCAGAGGAAAAGTTTTATAGAAACATGACCACCACTTATGTATTTTTTTTTTTTTTTTTAACTCACTCCTGGTTTTGGCTAACAAATACTGTACTGAGGTAAAAAACTCATAACAAATATTCAACATGAGCACTTGGCCTTTGACTACTTTTACTAAATTAGGGGCTAGTTAGAGTAAATTAAAGGGAACCGGTCAGGTCTCATATGCGTCTCATAAGCGGATTGGCCGCTCGCCCAGGCTGCGCCCCCACACGGATTGGCCGGCCGCTCGCCCAGGCTCCGCCCCCCTACAGATTGGCCTCTCGCCCCGGCACCCTGCAGGCATTGGCAACTCTGCCACGCCCCGCCCCCCCCCCACGCATTCCCCGAACCGACACGGTCACGGAGCCACGACTCCCAGGTGAGTACTGTACCCCCGGGAGCCCACATCAGCGTACGCCGCCAAACCAGCCAACACATACCCTCGCATTGCTGGGGCTGGCCGACGTATGCTGGTGTGGGCTCCCGTGCGAGCGGGGGACGATATACGCTGGTAACCATGGTAGCATAGTTACCAGCGCATCAAGGTCCTGCAGCGGCGGAACATACACATAAAAGCACACACATATACACACACACACACATCAGATCACACTCACTCTCACACACACCTCACATCGCATCCACACATCAAGGTCCTGCAGCGGCGGAACATACACACACACACACACACACACACACACACACACACACACATACACACATACACACATACACACATACACACATACACACATACACACATACACATACACATACACATACACACACATCAGATCACACTCACTCTCACACACACATCACATCGCATCCACACATCAAGGTCCTGCAGCGGCGGAACATACACACACACACACACATACACACACACACATATACACACATACACACATCAGATCACACTCACTCTCACACACACCTCACACACACATCACATCGCATCCACACACACACAACATCCTGGGATATCGCTTGCTTCTCGGCGGCGATACTGTGCTGTGAGCTTCCAGGACCTGCCGGAGGATCACATGGCCAGAAGCATGTGGTATCTCCGGATGTTATGAGTGTGAGCGCGTATATGCAATATCGTCAATGTGTGTGTGTGTGTGTGTGTGTGTGTGTATATGCGATCGGGTGTGTGTGAGTGTATGCGATCGGGTGTGTGTGTGTGTGTGTGTGCGATCGGATCTGTGAGTGTCGTCAGAGGAGCACGGCGTGCTGGAGGAGGCTGGGAGGAGAGAGGCTGATGCTGGGGGAGGCTGAGGCTGGGGTAGGCTGGGAGGAGAGAGGCTGATGCTGGCAGGAGAGAGGCTGATGCTGGCAGGAGAGAGGCTGATGCTGGCAGGAGAGAGGCTGATGCTGGGAGGAGAGAGGCTGAGGTAGGCTGGGAGGAGAGAGGCTGATGCTGGGAGGAGAGAGACTGGGGTAGGCTGAGAGGAGAGGCTGATGCTGGGGACAGAAAAGGCTGATGCTGGGAGGAGAGAGGCTGATGCTGGGAGGAGAGAGGCTGATGCTGGGAGGAGAGAGGCTGATGCTGGGAGGATAGAGGCTGATGCTGGGAGGATAGAGGCTGATGCTGGGTGGATAGAGGCTGATGCTGGGTAGAGAGAGGCTGATGCTGGGAGGAGGGAGGCTGAGGCTGGGGTAGGCTGGGAGGAGAGAGGCTGATGCTGGGGACAGAAAAGGCTGATGCTGGGTAGAGAGAGGCTGATGCTGGGTAGAGAGAGGCTGATGCTGGGAGGAGGGAGGCTGGGGTAGGCTGGGAGGAGAGAGGCTGATGCTGGGGACAGAAAAGGCTGATGCTGGGAGGAGAGAGGCTGATGCTGGGAGGAGAGAGGCTGATGCTGGGAGGAGAGAGGCTGAGGCTGGGAGGAGAGAGGCTGATGCTGGGAGGAGAGAGGCTGATGCTGGGAGGAGAGAGGCTGATGCTGGGAGGAGAGAGGCTGATGCTGGGAGGAGAGAGGCTGATGCTGGGAGGAGAGAGGCTGATGCTGGGAACAGAGAGGCTGATGCTGGGAACAGAGAGGCTGATGCTGGGAACAGAGAGGCTGATGCTGGGAACAGAGAGGCTGATGCTGGGAACAGAGAGGCTGATGCTGGGGTCAGAGAGGCTGATGCTGCGCGTCTGGGAGTGCGCAGCGTGGCGGATGGAGCGCGTCTGGGAGTGCGCGCAGCGTGGCGGATGGAGCGCGATGGGGGGGGTGCGCAGCGTGGCGGATGGAGCGCGATGGGGGGGTGCGCAGCGTGGCGGATGGAGCGCGATGGGGGGGTGCGCAGCGTGGCGGATGGAGCGCGATGGGGGGTGCGCAGCGTGGCGGATGGAGCGCGATGGGGGGTGCGCAGCGTGGGGGATGGAGCATGATGGGAAGTGCACACCTCCCCAACACACGCACGCGCACTGCACAACACACCACACACACACTGGGAACCACAAACAACTGCCCTACACAGACACCCACACACACAGACAACGCTGCACACACACAACACCCAACACACAAATATACGCACATACCGCACAACACACACATTGCACAAAACATACCTCCCCCAAAACACAACACACACACAAACCGCGCAACACACACACACAAAGCGATAGACACACAGCGCTCCACAAACAACGCAACACACGCAACACACATACAACACCGCTCTCACCCCCTGCCACACCCAGAACATGTACAGCGCCCTACACAAACACTTGGTAACTGCACACAACAACATCTATATATATATATATAACAAAAATCATACATGAACTACACAATACGTAAATTCTAGAATACCCGATGCGTAGAATCGGGCCACCTTCTAGTGGTTACATAATGTTCCTATACAATTTCCTTTTGGAATGATTTTATCTGTTACCATATATTATGTAGAAGTCATTGTTTTTTTTTTTTGTTTTTTTTTTTGTTATTATTTATTGTAGCGCCATTTATTCCATGGCGCTTTACAAGTGAAAGAGGCTATACGTACAACAATTATTAACAGTACAAAACAGACTGCTCTAGGAGGAGAGAGGACCCTGCCCTCGAGGCCTCCGTCTACAGGGAATGGGCGATGATGGTACAATAGGTGAGGACAGAGCTGGTTGTGTGTTGGTGTACTGGACTGAGGGTTTTTGTAGGTTGTAGGCTTGTTGGAAGAGATGGGTCTTGAGGTTCCTCTTGAAGCTTTCCACGGTAGGGGAGAGTCTGATATGCTAAGGTAGAACGTTCCAGAGGCACGGGAGGAATCTTGTACGCGATTGTGGGAAGAGGAAATAAGAGAAGAGTAGAGAAGGAGATCTTGTGAGGATCTTTGGTTGCTTGCAGGTAGGTACCGGGAGACTAGTCACAGTAGGTCACAGATGTAAGGAGGAGACAGGTTGTGGATGGCTTTGTATGTCATGGTTAATGTTTTGAACTGGAGTCTTTGGGCGATGGGAAGCCAGTGAAGGGATTGGTAGAGTGGCGAGGCTGAGGAATAGCGAGGGGAGAGGTGGATTAAGCGGGCCGCAGAGTTTCAGTTATATTGGAAGGGAGGCCAGAGAGCAAGAGGTTGCAGTAGTCGAGGCGGGAGATGATGAGGGCATGCACTAATGTTTTTGCTGATTCTTGGTTAAGGAAAGCACGGATGCGGGAGATATTTTTGAGTTGTAGTCTGCATGAGGTGAAGAGGGCTTCGATGTGTGGCTTAAAGGATAGAGCAGAGTCGAGGGTTACTCCAAGGCAACGAGCTTGTGAGACTGGGGAGAGTGGCAACCATCAAGTTTGATAGAAAGGCTTGTTGGAGGAGATGAGTGAGGAGGAGGAAAGACAATGAACTCTGTTTTGTCCATGTTAAACTTTAGGAATCGCGCAGAGAAGAAGGATGAAATAGCAGACATACATTGTCGAATTTTGGTTAGTAGAGAGGTAATGTCAGGTCCAGAGAGGTAGATCTGTGTCATTGGCATAGAGATGATACTGTAATCTGTGGGACTCTGAGCTGTCCCAGGCCGAAGGTGTAGATTGAGAACAGCAGGGGTCCAAGAACTGAGCCTTGGGGGACACCGACAGATAGGGGGCGAGATGAATGTTCAATCTGTTAAGGTTATCAAATAACAAAACTTGTATATTGTGGAAATCCTAAACAAATAACCAAGGTCAAGTAACCTCATATATCAGTGTAAACTGAATGAAAAACCTATATAAGAAATTCGGAATAAGTTTTAAAACATGAGACATTTAGAAGGCCGTGGAATAATCGCCATAAGGTAATCTAAGATAAGCAATTCTTATATCAATTTGAAACAATCGTCTATATGTATTGAGTCGAAAGTGACTATTTTCAAGCCACGGGGTGAATATCACCACCCCAAGTAAGAAGATCTAAGAAGTGAAAGGCGGAAATAAAAGGTGAAACAATAGAAGGGGCATCAAAGAAGAAAAATGGTAAAGCCGAGGGAGGAAACTAGGGGAGGAAAGGTGGGAAGGGGAAGCATCAAAGAGTTCATGGCACAGGGTGTCTTGAATCTGTGCAGGGTACAATGAAATCTCAAGACTATAAAGGGATTCTTGAGAGAAATGTGCTGCCCAGGTCAGAAAGCTTGGTCTCAGTTGCAGGTAATTTGTTTTGCAACAGGATAATGACCCAAAACACACAGCTAAAAACACCCAAGAATGGCTAAGAGGAAAACATTGGACTATTGTGAAGTGGCCTTCTGAGTCCTGACCTAAATCCTATTGAGCATCTTGGGAAAGAGCTGAAACATGCCGTCTGGAAAAGACAACCTTCAAACACGAGACAACTGGAGCAGTTTGCTTGAGGAGTGGGCCAAAATATCTGTCGAGAGGTACAGGAGTCTCATTGACAGTTACAGGAATCTTTTAATTGCAGTGATTGCCTCAAAAGGTTGTGCAACAAAATATTAAGTTAAGGAGGGAACCATAATTTCTGTCCAGGCTTATTTCATGAGTTTTATATTTTAAAAAATTCTTTGGAAGCAGGAAAACAGCAATGTCTGTCTTCTATTTATTCATTTTCATTGATTTTGGGTTTTTTTTATTACTTTTGTCAGATTCAAGTTGTTTCTGTGACCATTGTGGGATTTTCTTTCATTAAACGAGGGGTACCAACAATTTTGACCGTGTGTAGGGGTCATCTTGATCTCACTATGTCAAAAATGTAAACGGCGTGATGAGGAGGACTGTTTAAATACCAATTCTAATTGAACCCCGAAATATATTGGGAAATTCATGGATCAAATACCTGTTGTGAAGTTTTGTATTAAGTTCCTTGTTAGAGAACAGCAAGTTGTGCAACAAGTACTGAAAATGTAACAGTTGGCCATGTGTATTCAAAAGTTTAGAGAAGAGCACACAAAGTTCACCTGAAAAGGTTAGAGTGCATTTTAGGATCATCCTGACATTTCATTCGAAAAGCAAATGTCCCTAATTTTTGTATGAAGTGTATATATACTTGATTACTCTTAAGCCACTTCTTTTCCAATGTTGCTCTGGTCCTTCACCAGTCTCTTTTCTTATTGTTTTAATAACCATCGAAGTCCGTGATTGGCTGCAGTGGGGAAATGTCTGTCTAGGCCAAGGTGGAAGTAAATACACGTTCTTTGTACAAATTTCTTTGGTCCGCAATGTGACCTTTTGCAATAAATTCCTCTTTGCAGCTGTAATGTGTTGGTCATAGATAGGGCCAGTGATTGCTAACAACAGTAGTCACAGGCCTGGCCATACAGCACAGGAAGTAGAGAACCTAGAAGGCGACCAGATTGCTGGGAAAAAAAATCAGGAGTAAAAAAAGTGCTGCCAGTGCGGAAAAAAAAAGTTTGGGTAATAAATTAAAACTTGCTACGTTAAAAGTTTATCGATACCACATAAATAAAAATACTGTATGTAGAATTTTTTATGGGTTATTTGAGATGACTGTTTTTGTTTTTTATCACTTAGTATCATTAGTATTTAGATTTTTTGCAATCTAAAAAAAGTACCGTACTTACATTTTCGTTTTTGCAATAAGTGATCACAGCTTTTTAGGAATTAGCTCATCAATAATAGGATTAACAAATTATAGACCAATACTTGGTCACAATGGTCCAATGGTCAGAATGTCTGGCCTCCATTTATGTTAATATATGTGAAATAATACTGCATGGTAAAAAACAAACATTTATGTCTTAACCTATGAAATTCTGTATTAACTAATTTTTTAATTGTAGTACATTTTAATGCGATTTATCAGCTGGAATGCAGTTGTCACCTCCAATATGTTTGTTGCCTGTAGCGTAACTAGAGTCCGATGAGCCGTAATGCAAAATTTGGACCTGGGCCCCCACGTGCAAATTGGTCAGCTGTACAGGCTCTTGTATTGTTCTAGATCAGGGGTGGGCAATTAATTTTCCCATGGGGCCGCATGAGAAATTGGGATTGGTTTAGAGGGCCGGACTAATATAATTACCTCAGTTCTACCCAATATACTACATTACTACACCCCCTCCATATACTACACCTGTAATAAACTACACCAGTACACCCCTATATACTACACCTGTATTATACTACACCCCCCATATACACCTGTATTATACTACACTCCCTCCATATACCTGTAATATACTACACCCCCATATACACCTGTATTATACTACACCACTATATAATACACCTCCGATATACTACATCATTACACCCCTATATACTACACCTGTAATATACTACATCACTACACCCCATATACTACACCTGTAATATAGTACACCCCCATATAGTACACCTGTAATATACTACACCTCCATATAGCACACCTGTAATATACTACATCACTACACCCCATATACTACACCTGTAATATAGTACACCTCCATATAGCACACCTGTAATATACTACACCTCCATATAGCACACCTGTAATATACTACATCACTACACCCCATATACTACACCTGTAATATAGTACACCTCCATATAGCACACCTGTAATATACTACAACTCCACATAGTACACCTGTAATATACTACATCACTACACCCCATATACTACACCTGTAATATAGTACACCCCCATATAGCACACCTGTAATATACTACAACTCCATATAGTACACCTGTAATATACTACATCACTACACCCCTATATACACCTGTAATATACTACATCACTACACCCCATATACTACACCTGTAATATACTACACTTCCAGATAGCACACCTGTAATATACTACACCTCCATATAGCACACCTGTAATATACTACACCTCCATATAGCACACCTGTAATATACTACGCCTCCATATAGTACACCTGTATTATACTACACCTCCATATAGTACACCTGTAATATACTACAACTCCACATAGTACACCTGTAATATACTACATCACTACACCCCATATACTACACCTGTAATATACTACAACTCCATATAGTACACCTGTAATATACTACATCACTACACCCCTATATACACCTGTAATATACTACATCACTACACCCCATATACTACACCTGTAATATACTACACCTCCAGATAGCACACCTGTAATATACTACACCTCCATATAGCACACCTGTAATATACTACACCTCCATATAGCACACCTGTAATATACTACACCTCCATATAGCACACCTGTAATATACTACGCCTCCATATAGTACACCTGTATTATACTACACCTCCATATAGTACACCTGTAATATACTACACCTCCATATAGCACACCTGTAATATACTACACCCCCATATGTCACACACCCTGCTCCCCATACAGCCTGCACCCCCATATCACACACACTACACCCCCATATGTCACACACCCTGCCCACATATTTCACCCTGCCTGTACCCCAACTTACCCCTCTCAAACACTCTGCACCCCTTCACATCCTTCTGTCAGTCTGCAGCTCTCATATGCCACTCACCCTGCAACTCCATCTTCCCACATATGCACTCACCCTGCAACTCCATCTTCAAACATATGCCACTCACCCTGCAGCTCCATGTTCCCACATATGCCACTCACCCTGCAGCTCCATGTTCCCACATATGCCACTCACCCTGCAACTCCATCTTCCCTCATATGCCACTCACCCTGCAACTCCATCTTCCCTCATATGCCACTCACCCTGCAACTCCATCTTCCCTCATATGCCACTCACCCTGCAGCTCCATGTTCCCACATATGCACTCACCCTGCAGCTCCATGTTCCCACATATGCACTCACCCTGCAGCTCCATGTTCCCACATATGCCACTCACCCTGCAGCTCCATGTTCCCACATATGCCACTCACCCTGCAACTCCATGTTCCCACATATGCACTCACCCTGCAGCTCCATGTTCCCACATATGCACTCACCCTGCAGCTCCATGTTCCCACATATGCACTCACCCTGCAGCTCCATGTTCCCACATATGCACTCACCCTGCAGCTCCATGTTCCCACATATGCCACTCACCCTGCAGCTCCATGTTCCCACATATGCCACTCACCCTGCAGCTCCATGTTCCCACATATGCCACTCACCCTGCAGCTCCATGTTCCCACATATGCCACTCACCCTGCAGCTCCATGTTCCCACATATGCACTCACCCGGCAGCTCCATGTTCCCACATATGCCACTCACCCTGCAGCTCCATGTTCCCACATATGCCACTCACCCGGCAGCTCCATGTTCCCACATATGCACTCACCCGGCAGCTCCATGTTCCCACATATGCACTCACCCTGCAGCTCCATGTTCCCACATATGCCACTCACCCTGCAGCTCCATGTTCCCACATATGCACTCACCCTGCAGCTCCATGTTCCCACATATGCACTCACCCTGCAGCTCCATGTTCCCTCATATGCACTCACCCTGCAACTCCATCTTCCCTCATATGCCACTCACCCTGCAGCTCCATCTTCCCTCATATGCACTCACCCTGCAGCTCCATGTTCCCACAGATGCACTCACCCTGCAGCTCCATGTTCCCACAGATGCACTCACCCTGCAGCTCCATGTTCCCACATATGCCACTCACCCTGCAGCTCCATCTTCCCACATATGCACTCACCCTGCAACTCCATCTTCCCACATATGCACTCACCCTGCAGCCCCCCTCCCCCTCATGTCCCCTCTTTTCTCATTACCAGTCATCATGTGTCCACATCTCCTTCAGGATTCAGTATCTTGCTTTCTCCCCGGCATCCTGTGTCTCCTCCCACACAGTCACATGGGCGTGACATCATCGCAGGTCCTACAGTGCAGGATGAATTATTCCTCTGCTGTGCTGCTTCTTCTCCTGCCCGGCGGGAACTTTTGAAATGACACACGCAGTGCAGTACTGACAACGTCAGAGCGCGCGTGTGTGTCACTGACAATTAGTGCCGGCAGGGAACAGAGGAAAGACTCCTGCGTTCCGCTGCCTGCACTGACTGTGCGGACCTGCACAGGATCTCTCCTTGCTCGGCACGCTGCAGCCCGGCTCCACTGCACCGGCTGAAGACGGGCGGGCCGGTCACAGAGAGCAGGCGGGCCGGATGTGGCCCGCGGGCCGCCCTTTGCCCAGGTCTGTTCTAGATCCTATAAAGACGTGCGTGTTCACCCTCCTGTAGCAGTGTCCTACGTCCTGGTTGTGACGGGGGTGTACAACAGAGCAAAGGATGGACGAGGCCGAGGGACGATCCAACAGGTTTATTCACAAGAACACTGGAACAGCACACGATAATTCCACGTAAAACAGATTCGGAGGCCCTTCCCGACAATCCTCGGACCGGATAACAAAGCAATCGTCCTTACAGTAGTCCAAAGAGTTCCACACAATCCCACGGGCCGCCACACAGGCCTAGCTCCGTCCATGTCCACAGCCACCCAGGCTGGGGCCTCCTTCTCTTTCCAAGTTTCACTCACTCAAAAAGGGAAATGCATTGTCTGTGCTCCTTGACCAGCCCACCATGTTTGTTCAGGGGGTAGGGGTCACACATCCTATCATCAATGGTTTGGTCCATCACAGGGCTCCAATATGTCTGCCAGCCACAGTAGATGAAGGGATCCCCTGCTGTGCAGCACAATGACTATTCCTTCACTGGCCAATGCAATTACAGACTAGATACACAACTCTGGATAGAAGAGGACAGGCTATTTACATATTCACATTAGATGCCAAGACTACAATTGTATGAGAGAGACACATTGAGACCAGTAGCTCCCCCAAGGAAATACATGAATTACAACTAATACAACCAGGGAAATATACATATCATGACATAGTATCACAGCATATACAGTGAGAGGGTAAATTACATCTTCACAATCCCTCCCCCTCCCAACTTGTGTACGTACTAGGGACCTCTACAGGTCACTGGTTAAGTACACACAGGCAGAGTGTTACTTACATGTGGCTTCATGCAGCCACGAATTGGCATCGTAGCTCTCCCACATCATTGCCCAGGAGAACAGCTGCAGGCAGACCACCCATCACCCCAACCACACATCGCCTGACCCCAAAACCAAAGTTCAGATCCACAGTGGCTGTGGGACTAGTCCTCCATTGTCCACCAGCCAGTTCAATGACAATCCCAGGTCCTCTATGGATTGCCTCAGGCCGAACCACTCGGGGATCAGCCAGTGTGAGGAAAGCACCCGAGTCACAAAATCAAACAAGTCTCTGTCCATCCAGCACAACCTCCTGCAAGTGCTTACCTCGATGAGCAGAAGTCGTCATAACTGCGGGTCGCACCCCGTAAACTCCTGGTGGTGCAACATGGGGGCTGAGTCACTAGGCCAGTCCTCACATAGCGGTGCCACATCTTCCTCCATGGCACTGGGCTGTAAATAATTAACAATCCGATTGGGTGCAGGATCAGTCCTCATTTGAACAGCTGGGCAGGAGACTTGCCGATGCCCTGGCTGTCTACATTGATAGCATCTGAGCTGGGTCTCCCTCCATCCAAGGCGTCCTCTTGGGTAAGTTGTAGGGGAACTTGGAGGCCGGCTCCCACCTGAAGGTGCTGTAGGGGTTTGAGGATGATTCCTCCATGGGCTGGCTGGGCATGAGGCCTGCAAATGTCCGGGATGCCTACAAACATAACACCTGCGCTCTGTTACCTCCTCTCCCCGGCGTATTCCAGAAAGTGCAGTAGAGTAGAAGCAACTGGAGGTACATTAACACGGGTATCAACATGTGGTGGCTTAGAGGAACGGGGAACAATGGGGAAAGAATAACTGGGGGCATCCGGTGTTGTGGAGCTGTTAGGTGTCTCTCCATCCTCCAACAGAACCCTACACTGAGGCTTGATGGTGAGCCCCTCATCAGCTAGAGCAGCAGCTTCCTCCACTGTCGCTGGTTTTCTCTCACGCACCCATTCCCGGATCTCAGCGGGGCACTGGGCAAAGAATTGTTCTTTTAGGATGACCTGGAGGAAGGTCCCCCAAGATAAGGCCTCCTCTGCCTCCAGCCAGCGATTACATATTTGTTTTGAGTCTATGAGCATATATCTTAAGACACTTCCCCATCACAGGCTAAAGCACGGAACTGAGTCCTGTAAGTGTCTGGGGTCACAGCATAATGTTCTAGAATAGTCTGTTTAATCTCCGCATACTCACAGTTCCACCGAGGGTCCATAGCTCTATAGGCTTCAGCAGCTCCCCCTTCTAGGAGCCCAACCAGATGCCGGACACGCTCCTTGTCCGGGACTTCCATTAATCGACACTGATGCTCAAAGTCCTGGAAGAAGCCCTCAATGTCGCCTGCAGCCTCATTAAATGGCTTAAAGTCTTTGCGGGACACCCTGGGAAGTTCGCTCATGATGGGTGCTGGGGTTACAGTCTGTCTGGAACCTCTCGCGGCTTCCACAGCGAGCTGCTTATCCAGCAATGCCATCTCCTCCATCCTGCGCTCCTTCTCTTTAGCTCCACGCATGACCTCCATCCTATATTCTATGGTGGTCTCCTCTCCCAGCAAGGCCATCTCCTCCTCGTACCACACAACCCACTGACTTTTTTGGGTATTTACCTCCGGCTGCCGTCTTTCTTCCGTTTGTGAGGATCCTTCCTCCACGTCATTTTGCGAGCAGACTCCTTCTAGCGCCTCAATCAGCTGCTCCTTGGAGAGTCCTTTGAAACGAACTCCTACTTCACGGGCCTTTGATTGCAGGCTCCCCAAAGTCCAGGTCTTGTACTCTGCAGTGCTGGTTCCTGATGTTGAGCCATTGTCCTCCATTCCTTCTGCTCTGATCCCAGCGCTGCCAACCAGTTTGTGACGGGGGTGTACAACAGAGCAAAGGATGGACGAGGCCGAGGGACAATCAAACAGGTTTATTCACAAGAACACTGGAACAGCACACGATAAGTCCACGTAAAACAGATTCGGGGGCCCTTCCCGACAATCCTCGTACCGGATAACAAAGCAATCGTCCTTACAGTAGTCCAAAGAGTTCCACACAATCCCACGAGCCGCCACACAGGCCTAGCTCCGTCCGTGTCCACAGCCACCCAGGCTGGGGCCTCCTTCTCTTTCCAAGTTTCAGCTCACTCTGAAGTTACAAAAAGGGAAATGCATTGTCTGTGCTCCTTGACCAGCCCACCATGTTTGTTCAGGGGGTAGGGGTCACACATCCTATCATCAATGGTTTGGTCCATCACAGGGCTCCAATATGTCTGCCAGCCACAGTAGATGAAGGGATCCCCTGCTGTGCAGCACAATGACTATTCCTTCATTGGCCAATGCAATTACAGACTAGATACACAACTCTGGATAGAAGAGGACAGGCTATTTACATAATCACATTAGATGCCAAGACTACAATTGTATGAGAGAGACACATTGAGACCAGTAGCTCCCCCAAGAAAATACATGAATTACAACTAATACAACCAGGGAAATATACATATCATGACATAGTATCACAGCATATACAGTGAGAGGGTAAATTACATCTTCACACTGGTTCCCGGCTTTAATAATCTCACCATACTGGGCCCTTTCCAGTAATGATGTTCCCATACTGGCTTCTTTCCAGTAATCATGCCCCATCATTTAATAATGTCCCCCGTCCTGCTCCATTTATTTAATGTTTCCCATCCTGGGTCTCTTCCAGTAATTATTTCCCCTGTCCTGGACCCTGCCAGTAATAACCCCCCCCCCCACTTCCTTGGCCCTTTTAGTGATTAACGCCCTACATCCTATAACAATGTTTCCCATCCTGTGCCCCTTCCTGGTAAAATTGCCCCCATCCTGGACCCCTTCCAGTTCTAATGTCCTCTGTTCTTATCCAGACAATTTTAAAAAGAAACAATAATTTGTCTTTCCTTCCTCCACTCCCACAACATGCGGCGTCATCTACAGCTATTACAGAAGTCGGCAGCTCATTTTGGTGTGCTGACCCAGGCAGTGCATGATGTCACAGACAATCTGACATCTGCTGCCAGCTTCTGATTGGCCAGCAGCATGGATTGCAGTGAAGGATGCCAGCGGGTCTATGTGATGTAATACATTTTCAGCTGAATGTGCATCTAATGTCGCATCTTTTACAAATGTGTAGACCCCTGTGGGTCATCTGGAAACTCATGAATAAACATACGACTAATATAAAAAAGTGTTCAGAACCATAGTCTCTCTCGCGTCACTTTTGTTGTGATAAGAAATGTTGTGCATCTCTTAAAGGGAACCAAACATCAGGATTTTCAAGTATAAGGTGCAGCCAGTTCCGTACTGGCACTATCAGGCACAGGCTGTACATACCATCAGGGGGCAGCTCGTGTGTTTAGGCAATGAAATCCAACTTTATAAAGTTTGAAAATGCATGCACTTTTTGATTGACGTGTGCACCACTCTCCTAATGTCCGGGTGGGTTATGCACGTGTATCCCTTCCCCCCCCCCCCCCCTCCCCTGTCCTCCGGTCAGCTGATCTCCAGTCCTGTTGTGACCATGCGCACTCCCGCAGTCACAACGGGATCTGATGAAGCGAGGGCACATGCGCCGGCCTCCCAGACACCAAGCTGTGTAATGCGGGCTTCAGAAACATGGCACCGGAGATAAGCGCTATGCGTAGGTGCCAACTCTGGCGCCGTGTTTCTGAAGAGAGAAATTTGAATACAACCAGAGAGAGGGAGGATCAGGCGGCGGGGATACACGTGCATAACCCGCCTGGACATTAGGAGAGTGATGCACACGTCAATCAAAAAGTGCATGCATTTTCAAACTTTATAAGGTTGGATCTCACTGCCTAAACACCCGAGATGCCCCCTGATGGTACACACTGTGCCTGATAGTGCCAGTACTGCACTGGCTGCAACTTATACATGAAAATCCTCATGTTTGGTTCCCTTTCATTTAACCATTCTTGCATGTATTCCAGGAAATACCCCAAATCGTTATCGCAAGCTGATAAATAAGGAATCTTTTTAGATCTTTAAATTATTCACACCTACATCCATCAGAAGGTTTAAAGCATTGTGTGGAAAATTCACATGAAAATTGCTATTTGTTCGTATAACTTCTAAATATTATTCTAAAAGTGCCGTATTTTTCGGACTATAAGATGTACCGGACCATAAGACGCACCCTGGTTTTAGAGGAGGAAAATAGGAAAATAAAATTTTAAGCAAAAAATGTGGTCATAACACACTATTATGGGGCGAGGATCTGCTGCTGACACTGTTATGGGGGTAATGTCCCCAAATTCTCTACTAAGGTACCCCATCCTGGTAATGATCCTCCTGTCTTGTATATGATCCCCATCCTTGTATATATGACCCTCATCCTTGTATATATGCCCCTCATCCCGCTATATTGCCCCTCATCCCGCTATATAGCCCCTCATCCTGCTATATAGCCCCATCCTGCTTATAATATACCCCCATCCTGCTATATGGCCTGTATCCTATGGCACAGAAAAAAAAAAAATAAACATTTATACTCACCTTTCCTCACTCCTGCAGCATCACTCCTCTTCCTCTCTGTATCAGCAGCGCCGCTGACCTGTGTGGAGCCGTTCCCCTGCAGCATCGCAATGTCCTGCTGGCTGATGTGTATGGAGAGCGCGCACAGGGATGATGTCATCCCTGTGCTCACCATTCTCTACACAGTGGGCTGGCAGACAGGAGGAGATCGCGATGCTGCAGGGGAATGGTGATGGGTGAGTATACCGTACTTATTCACTGCCCCCCCCCCCTGTGCAGATGATGCGTGGGTGTGCAGTGAATATAGCCGCACATGATCACTCCAGGCTGTAGTTGCCAGGGGTGATCATGCAGCCGGCTCTTTACTATACGCACACCCTCCGCCCATCATCCCGCCCACCTATTGTGGTCATGGCAGGCTGCTACAGCCTGTTCGTGCCGCCGATGACCTGCTCCACCGCAGCACCCTCATTCCCCACAGCACTACATTCAGACTATAAGACGCACCACCCACTTTTCCCCAACATTTGGGGGAAAAAAAGTGCGTCTTATAGACCGATAAATATGGTTAGTGTGTGTGTTTAGCTCCCATGTCTTATTGTGTTATTGTATATGTAGTGACTGTGTGTGTGTGTGTGTGTGTGTGTGTGTATATTTATATATAATATACAGTACAGACCAAACGTTTGGACACACGTCTCATTCAAAGAGTTTTTTCTTTATTTTCATGACTGAAAATTGTAGATTCACATTGAAGGCATCAAAACTATGAATGTGGAATGAAGTACTTAACAAAAAAGTGTGAAACAACTGAAAATATCTTATATTCTAGGTTCTTCAAAGTAGTAACCTTTTGCTTTGATTACTGCTTTGCACACTCTTGGCATTCTCTTGATGAGCTTCAAGAGGTAGTCGCCGGAAATGGTTTTCACTTCACAAGTGTGCCCTGTCAGGTTTAATAAGTGGGATTTCTTGCCTTATAAATGGGGTTGGGACCATCAGTTGTGTGCAGAAGTCTGGTTGATACACAGCTAATAGTCCGACTGAATAGACTGTTAGCTGCTTTTTTCTTGCCATAATACAAATTCTAAGTAAAGAAAAATGAGTGGCCATCATTACTTTAAGAAATGAAAGTCAGTCTGAAAAATTGGGAAAACTTTGAAAGTGTTCCCAAGTGCAGTGGCAAAAACCATCAAATTCTACAAAGAAACTGGCTCACATGAGGACCGCCCCAGGAAATGAAGACCAAGAGTCACCTCTGCTGTGGAGGATAAGTTTATCCAAGTCACAAGCCTCAGAAATCGCAGGTTAACAGCAGCTCAGATTAGAGATCAGGTCAATGCCACACAGAGTTCTAGCAGCAGACACATCTCTAGAACAACTATTAAGAGGAGACTTTGTGCAGCAGGCCTTCATGGTAAAATAGTTGCTAGGAAACCACTGCTAAAGACAGGCAACAAGCAGAAGAGACTTGTTTGGGCTAAAGAACACAAGGAATGGAGATTAGACCAGTAGAAATCTGTGCTTTGGTCTGAGTCCAAATTTGAGAGCTTTGGATCCAACCACCGTGTTTTTGTGCGGCACAGAAAAGGTGAACGGATGGACTCTACATGCCTGGTTCCCACCGTGAAGCATGGAGGAGGAGGAGGTGTGATGGTGTGGGGGTGCTTTGCTGGTGACACTGTTGGGCATTTATTCAAAATTGAAGTCATACTGAACCAGCATGGCTACCACAGCATCTTGCAGCGACATGCTATTCCATCCGGTTTGCGTTTAGTTGGACCATCATTTTATTTTTCAACAGGACAATGACCCCAAACACACCTCCAGGCTGTGTAAGGGCTATTTGACTAAGAAGGAGAGTGATGGGGTGCTATACCAGACTACCTGGCCTCCAGTCACCAGACCTGAACCCAATCGAGATGGTTTGGGGTGAGCTGGACCGCAGAGTGAGGGCAAAAGGGCCAATAAGTGCAAAGCATTTCTGGGAACTCCTTTTTAAGACTGTTGGAAGACCATTTCCGGTGACTACCTCTTGAAGCTCATCAAGAGAATGCCAAGGGTGTGCAAAGCAGTAATCAAAGCAAAAGGTGGCTACTTTAAAGAACCTATAATATAAGACATATTTTGAGTTGTTTCACACTTTTTTTTTTATTAAGCATTTCATTCCACATATGTCAATCAAGACAGGAGGACGGCGATCGGCAGGAGGGGCGTAATGAGCAGAAAATGAGCCCGCCCATCTGGCCAACCAATGTAATTAGCATACCTAACGGCCAGGTTTCATAAACTTATTTTTGGAGTCTGGAAGGGGAGTCAGGGCCAAGGTGCATCTTCATAGAATGCAGCCCAGGAGCTGCAGAAGGTGATTCTTTTAGTTTAATAGGGAAAAATCTGGTGACAGGTTCCCTTTAAATTATTTTATGACAATCTGGTAAATTTACATCACAGAAGGACCTGGATTCACTAAAGGTACCGTCACACTAAGCAACATCGCTAGCAACTTCGCTGCTGAGGCACAACTTGCCAGCGATGTTGCTGTGTGTGACATCCAGCAACAACCTGGCCCCTGCTGTGAGGTCGTTGGTTGTTGCTGAATGTCCTGGACCATTTTTTTTAGTTGTTGCTCTCCCGCTGTGAAGCACACATCGCTGTGTGTGACAGCGAGAGAGCAACAACTAAATGTGCAGTGAGCAGGGAGCCAGCTTCTGCGGACGCTGGTAACCAATGTAATTCTCAGGTAACCAAGAAGCCCATTCCTTGGTTACCCGATATTTACCTTCGTTACCAACGTCCGCCGCTCTCAGCTGTCAGTGCCGGCTCCCTGCTCCCTGCACATGTCGCGGGCGGGGAGGAGGGTGTCTGCACACTACGCTCACCCCCTTCTGCTCGGGTCCGGCGGCTGCTGCCCAGTGGTGGCTCGAGCGGTGGGCCGGATCCCGGGGGTTTCTCGAGCGGCACTCCTCGCCCGTGAGTGAAAGGGGATTTGTTGGGTGTGGGGATGATTATTGTCCGTGACGCTACCCACGGTTGTGGTGATTTCACCACCGCTGCTCTATACGGGGCTCCCGGGGATGGTGATGCGGAGCAGCCAGGTGTTGTGTTGCCCCTCCGTGGGTAGGGGTTGGTGATCCCGGGGCCCGGTGATGGGGATGGAGGTGCAGGGCCTGGTGGGCGCAGGGACGCGGGGGCAGCGCTCTGCCTTGCGGCACTGTGGTACTCACTCAGCCTGAGACGTGACACAGTTTTTACGGTAAACCAAACGGCTGGATAGACGGTCCCACGGACGGCTGCACTTGCTCTCCCAGTAGGTGATGGTGATGTCCCTTTTCCTTGCACCTTGGTGTACTTGTGGTTGCGATGGGTCCCCACCGGTAACCCGCTCCCCGGCTTCAAGCTGGACCGGGGGAGCTCTACTCTTTGCCCGCAGGCGCTGGCCCTGGGGAAACTGGTGCCTTGGCGGTGGCGGTGTCTCCCCTGTAATGGTTGAGCTGTTGCCTTCAATCGGGACTTTGTTGTTGGGGGATCTGCGTCCCCGTCACTGACTGATTCGGCAAATTTGGCGACTCCTAGCCTTGCCGGGGTCCGAGAGGCCCCTGCCCTGGTGCTGACTGTCCTTCGGAACACTGCTCCAGACCGCCGGGCACACAGCCAACGGGGTCCTTCCAGGAACTTCCAAACGGTCCCCCTCCAGACAGTCACCGCCGTTGCTGACCTTGCTGATCTAGCCCTACACAAAGCTGGACCCTTCAGGCTTTCCTTCCTTCTTGTCACCTCACTTGCTTTCCTCCTTTACTACTTTTTCTACTTTCACTTCTTTCACTTAGCTCCTCACTTCTGCTCCTCCCTGAGCTAACTCTCCTTCACTCTTGCCCTGCCTGGGCTCGACTGCCTGGTTTCTCCCGCCTCCAGAGCTGTGTCCTCCTCGGTGGGCGGAGCCAACCGCCTGGCCCACCCCCTGGTGTGAATCATCAGCCTCTGGAGGAAGGCAACAAGGATTTCTGGTTAGCTGTGGTGTTCCTAGCTGGGATGTAGGGTGTGGTGGTGTGTGACCTGTGTCCCCTGGCTTGCCCAGGGCGACACACACACGTAGCTGGAGTACACATCGGGTAATTAACCCGATGTGTACCGTGGCTAGGAGTGCAGGGAACAGGGAGCCGGCACTGGCAGTGTGAGAGCGGCGGACCCTGGTACCGAAGGTAAATATCGGGTAACCAAGGAAAGGGCTTCTTGGTTACCTGAGATTTACATTGGTTACCAGCGTCCGCAGAAGCTGGCTCCCTGCTGCCTGCACACGTAGCAGAGTACACATCAGGTAATTAACCCGATGTGTACTGTGGCTAGGTGTGCAGGGAGCCAGCGCTAAGCGGTGTGCGCTGGTAACAAAGGTAAATATCGGGTTGGTTACCCGATATTTACCTTAGTTACCAAGCACAGCATGCTTCCACGTGTAGCGACGCTCCAGCGATCCCTGCCAGGTCAGGTTGCTGGTGGGGTCGCTTAGGCTATGTGTCCACGTTGCTTTTTACCTGCTTTTTCAACTGCAGCGTTTAATGCCAAAATGGATGTGTTCTGCTCTTCAAGCTTAGTCTGTGGGAATTTGGGTTGGGTTGCCACAAAAAGGCTGCAGTTTGAACTGCATAGTGGGGTTTAGAAACCCAAATTCCCACAGACTAAGCTTGAAGAGCAGAACACATCCATTTTGGCATTAAACGCTGCAGTTGAAAAACCAGGTAAAAAGCAACGTGGACACATAGCCTTAGGCGGAAAACGCAGAAAAACGCAGGAAAGAATTGACATGTCAATTTTTTTTTTTTTTTTTTTTTGAACCTCAAAAACGCAGCTTAAAAAATAAGTTGTGTGCGGACAGCAAAAATGAAAACTCATAGACTTTGCTGGGGAAGCAGTCATGCAGTTTTGAGGCCAAAAACGCACCTGAAAAACGCGCAAAAACGCCGCGTAAAATGCACTGTGCGCACATAGCCTTAAGGTCCAGTCACACTAAACAACTTACCAGCGATCCCAACAACGATAGGGATCGCTGGTAAGTTGCTAGGAGGTTGCTGGTGAGATGTCACACTGCGACGCTCCAGCGATCCCACCAGCAACCTGACCTGGCAGGGATCCCTGGAGCGTCGCTACACGAGTTGCTGGTGAGCTCACCAGCAACCAGTGACCAGCCCCCAGCGCCGCGTGGAAGATGCTGCGCTTGGTAACTAAGGTAAATATTGGGTAACCAACCCGATATTTACCTTGGTTACCAGCTCACGCAGCTACACGTGCAGGGAGCAGCGCACACCGCTTAGCGCTGGCTCCTTGCTCTCCTAGTTACAGCACACATCGGGTTAATTAACCCGATGTGTCCTGCAGCTACACGTGCACAGAGCAGGAGCCGGCACTGACAGTGAGAGCGGCGGAGGCTGGTAACAAAGGTAAATATCGGGTAACCAAGGACAGGGCTTCTTGGTTACCCGATGTTTACCGTGGTTACCAGCCTCCGCAGAAGCCGGCTCCTGCTGCCTGCACATTTAGTTGTTGCTGTCTCGCTGTCACACACAGCGATGTGTGCTTCACAGCGGGACAGCAACAACTAAAAAATGGCCCAGGACATTCAGCAACAACCAACGACCTCACAGCAGGGGCCAGGTTGTTGCTGGATGTCACACACAGCAACATCGCTAGCAACGTCACAAAAGTTGTTCGTTAGCAGCGATGTTGCTAGTGATGTTGCTTAGTGTGACGGGGCCTTAAGGGTATGTGCGCACGTTGCTTTTTACCTGCTTTTTACCTGCTTTTTTGCTGCTTTTTCTTCTGCGCTGTTTAATGCCAAAATGGATGTGTTCTTCTATTCAAGCAAAGTCTATGGGAATTTGGGTTTCTTGTTCACACTATGTTGTTCAAAATGCTGCCTTTTTGTGGCAGAACTTTGGTCAAAAACTCAGCTTTGCAGTGCAAAACCCAAATGGCAAAAACAATTGACATGTTGCTTCTTTGAAAAGCTGAGTTTTTGACCAAAGTTCTGCCACAAAAAGGCAGCATTTTGAACAACATAGTGTGAACAAGAAACCCAAATTCCCATAGACTTTGCTTGAATAGAAGAACACATTCATTTTGGCATTAAACAGCGCGGAAGAAAAAGCAGCAAAAAAGCAGGTAAAAAGCAGGTAAAAAGCAACGTGCGCACATACCCTTAGTGTGACGTCTCACCAGCGACCTCCTAGGGATCGCTGGTAAGTTGCTATCAGGTTGTATCGTTGTTGGGATCGCTGGTAAGTTGTTTAGTGTGACTGGACCTTTAGTATCCCTAGGAAAATAAAAGTTTATTAGTATTATTTTCCCTAATTGACTAGTGGAGATAGAAGCTGGATCCCAAGGTTTGGATTTCTGTTTGATTGCATAGTTTGTTGACTTTGCTGTGTTGGGAGACCTTGGTTACTTATTTATTAACTTTTTCATTTTTTTTCTATAGGAAAAAAAAGCATTAGTTGTGAGCAAAACTAAGTACACCCTCACTGAATTTTATGCTTGTTTCCAGATTTAATTAAAAATTCTGGTATTTAAAAAGGTCCTAAAATTAGGTAAATACAACCTCCATATGAACAACACTTGAAAAATTACAAACTAGGCCAAAATGCAGAAGCAGTATGTAAAAAAATTAAGTGAACCCCATGAATTAATATCTTGTAAAACCATATTTTAGCAGCAATAACATGAAGTATCTT